>NC_085877.1:15454205-15484205 GCF_034702125.1 Engraulis encrasicolus | reverse complement strand
AGCGTTCAAGTCAATTCAATGTAATTCTCAAAATATAACCTCAATAGGCCTGTTTTAATGACATTATTATTATTTCTTATCCATTTATTATAAATAATATATATTTATTATACATTTATTTTATATCTATTATTTATGTATTTATTGTTTATTGTTATTATTATTAGGCCTACTACTACTACTACTACTACTACTACTACTACTACTACTACTACTACTACTAATAATAATAATAATAGGCTTATACATAGGCCTACTTGTGTTCTGCATCTGCATGGTCATTTTAACATTATCCTACATTTTAAACAGTGGGCTGTGTGAACATTGCAGCATGTATCTGAGGAACAGCTAGCCTATGTCTTGACCTTAAAAATCATCCTTTCAATATGTGGGAAATATTCTGGTTTATTATGAATAACAGTAGGCCTGTGAACGCAGCAATTAACAGAACACTGCGATTATTATCACGTATGCCTAGCTTGCACAACAAGGAGCACCTTTAGGCTAATGGGAGAGTTGGGGGGGTTAACTAATTACAAGGGCTTCAAAATCCGGTAGGATGGTAGACGGAGCATATCGTTCAGTTCAGTGTCCAACCTGGACGCTGTCTTGATTTGAGTTGTGGTGTGAAGAAGCCACTTTCACAAAGATAGTGTGCTGAAATATTTTTTAATAGCCCGTCTCGTGGAAACGTGGAATACTCAGCTGTGACATGGCACCAGAACCGACACAAAGTGAGCTTTCTTTTCAACGCACTGTCTTCAACACTCGACTGACTGGTTGCACGCTTGCCTGGTTAGCACCAGACCTAATCACAAGTGATTAGGTCTGGTGCTAACCAGGCAAGCGTGCAACCAGTCTGTCGAAACGATTGTGTAGAACTAAAGGCAGTATGGGAGTTCCCAGGCTAGTTGCACGCTACTATCGATCTCACATAAACATTCTGATTGTATGAAGACAGATGACATCTAGTCAGAGACGGTTCTGATGGAGTTCAATCGCCTATCAAAATAAAAGTTTTAAATTGTTGCAGGAAAAGTTGGATGTTTTTTTTGTTTTGTTTTTTGGCGAATCAATGAATTACGATTTTTTTTTTTACACCACGGCTCCGCGACCCACCCATGTCCCCTCTGCGACCCAATTTTGGGTCGCGACCCACCAGTTGAGAGAAACTGCTCTACACTACTACCAGAGAGAGTAGAGACTTAAAGAATCTTACTATTACTATACACATCCACACACACTCAGTAAGTCATCTCCTGTGAAGGAGGAGCAGTCCGGTGGACAAGGTTTTACACACACACACACACACACACACACACACACACACACACACACACACACACACACACACACACACACACACACACACACACACACACACACACAACCCCCCTGTCAAGGAGGAGCAGTCAGGCGGAAAAGGTTTTACACACACACACACGCACACGCACACACACACACACACACACTAAATATAGTGCGCCATCATCAACTGGGCGTATGAGTGACAGCCCAGCAGAGTTCAGATCAGGTCACTGTGCTGCAGTGCTGCACATTGATTGAGTGCTCTGCCTGTAGACATGAAATCAAATAATGTTAGCCAGTCTCAGCTGCCATCTAATGTTTATGTGTTATAATAAAACAACAACATATGGATGGAGACGAGGCTGTCCTTATTGCTTTGCAAGTTGCATTAGATTAATGTTAACTTTCCTAAACCATCTTTTATCTCCAATGCAGTGGTGAACACTAATTTTGGTCTGTTGTAGACGATATAATAGATTAGATTAATTTTGCGTTTCCAGTTAGCTGTGGTCTGCTATATTTTATACAATAGATCAGATTAATGTCAAATTTCCTAATCAATTTCTTATGACTTCCATGCAGTGGTGAACACTAGTTGTGGTCTTCTATATTTAAAACAATAGATTAGAATAATGTTAAGTTTCCAATTAGCTTTTCTGCTATATTTAGATTAATGTTAAGTTTCCTATCCCATCTCTTATGTACTCCATGCAGTGGTGAACACCAGCTGTGGTCTGCCGCTGAAGACGCTGCGTAAGACGCCCATGTACGTGTGCGGCACCTACCTGGTGATGGTGGCACCTGCTCCCGGCGTCGCCGGCAGCTCCGCCACACGCTCCCTCTTCGGAGGCACCAGCGGCCTCTCCTCCCTCAAGAGTAAGGACACGTTTACATTCACATTCATTGCATTACATTACATGGGTCAAAGATGGGTTTTTTGGGGGGGTTTTTTGCAGGTTGCGCAACAGCATCTAATGCCCTTAAATTAATTGGTCATTGGTGGTTGATATGCTGCAATGAACATGCTTCTTAGATAGTCCACTAAAAAACAAACAAACAAAAGGATCCATTCAATAGTGGGACTGGCTGTCGTTGCGCCACCCTGACCTGCGCTACTGCTGAAACGTCACTGACCCACACGTTTTTATCCAAAGTGACTTACAATTGTTATTGTCCGTGTATTGGTTACAGTCCCTTGAGCAATGCGGGTTAGTTGCCTTTCTCAAATTGCTCATGGCTGCCTTAACAACGTACGGGGAGAAACCCTGCCTACCAAGTTACCAAGAATTGTACATTAATTTCCTGTCAATCAAGATAGTCAAGACCCACACAGAAACACCTTTCAGGAATTAAGTAATGTCTTTTCTGTTTACTGTGGATAATTGGTACAATCCAACAATGCCTGACTGCTATTGCACGAAATTAAGCATTCGTGATAAATCATTGTTTTGCCTTCCTCCTTCGCTTCAACTGTCTTTTTTTTGTCCATTCCTGTCGGTCTAGTCTTGGCCTCCAGTCTGGTGTTCAACTTGGCGGATGGGCAGTTCCTAAGCCGTGTGGACCTCATCGACGCCCCTGGCAGCTCTCTGGGACGTGGGGCCCAGGTTGGGGGACTGGGTAAGGGGCACGCCCTCACTAAAATGCTGTTTTCTGAACAGTGCTGGTGCCAGTTGCTGCACCAGTTACTTTCGGTACCTTCAAACAACCTGCGTTCACCCCGGATTGTGCACCTGGATGAACCTGTTGACGCCTACATTGTTTATGTTTTTTCGGTTTGCATCACAAACAAAATTTCTGGTTCCTGGACGCTTTGATTGTCAGTGTGAATACGCCAGTAGATTCGAGATCAAATCCGGGAACAGGCACCGGCACGGTTTCTATGTCGTCCTGTAACTGTGCGTGCATACCAACGACCAAAGTTACTGAGTTGCCAAGGTCGTTGAAGAAGTTTCTTCATGAATTTGCTGTATTCACTCGAGCTAAATTAAACATGTTAATGTCATGCCCAATCACATACTGACTCTGGCTTGTCAGCCTGGGAAAAAGAAGATATGAACATTTCCATTGGTTTTGACTAAACTGCGTCATAGCTCATGACCATAACATTAGCTGACCTTTAATCGCTGAAATACGCTCTGGTTGCATATGTCGCTTCACTCCCAGCAAATTTGTGTTGGTTGCTCCCTAGAAAAATAATGAATTCCCTCACTCTGGTTGTGTTTGTCGCTTTTTTTACGCATGGGAGTCATTTTTGTCTTTCTGGCCTTTGTGAATGTTTTCATGTAGCATACTTAGACCGTGTGTGTTCCCCTGTGTGCGTGCGCACGTGCGTGCGCGAGTGCGTCTGTGTGCGTGACAACGGCACTTTAAGTATTAGCAGCGTGAGTTGATCGCACTGAATTAATTGTGTTTTGCAGGGGCCTGCTATGATGCCCTGAACAACCTGATCTGGACGTGCTCCAGCGACTACATGGACCAGTGGTGGAACCCTGGCAACCAGGCCTTCCATCACGTCTGCCAACGCCTGGGGGTCAGCCACCTCATCAGAGAACCCACAGGTGAAAACCCTCCGAAAGAAAAGAAAGAAAGAAAGAAACCCATGACTGCTCACTGCCTTTGGTGTGAGGATGTCAGAGATGGCATTTTTCTGTGTCTGTCTGTGTACAAGCCAGTATGAATTGTGGTACTGTATCTCTTGTAAGCTTAGTCTCAACTTGACACTGACAAGAAATAGATTCTTTTAAGTAATTGTGGAAAACCGGCATCATGACATGGCGTCATGCACTGTGTTACTACATTCAGCAGCCGCTGGTTATTACGTCAGTCTTATTGACAAGGTGATGAATAACAACTCACTTCCTTTGATATGGAGATGAAAGACATAATTTTTACTCGTCTGAGTAGAAGGCATACTTTATTGTGTTTTTTCTTGCTTGGCTATCAGGGATGATGTCTTTGAACTAACTCTGGAAAACTGGCATCATGCACGCTGTAATTACATACATATGCTTTCTATCATTTCAGTGATATTGGCAAGGGGATGAGCAACAACTCCTCAATGCCTTTGGTATGAAGATTTGAGAGACGTTATCATTTTAACTTGCCCGAGTACAAGCCATCATTAGTTGTGGTATCTCATCTCTGTAAGCCTAGTGACAAGTAATAATTTCCTCGAAATAGCTGCGGAAAACCGGCATTGTGACATGACAATCTGCCCACTGTTGTTGCATAGCTGCTAGTTATCATTTCAGTCATATTGGAAAGGTAACAATGAGTAACAACAAATTTATGTGGTTAAGTATGAGGTTTTGAGAGAAGACTATTCATTTTGTCTGCCATTATTCATTTTCAGTCAACATCGTTTTAACTGATAGTTTCGTCAAAATAAATGTGGAAACCCGGCCTCATAAATTCCGTGGAGCCGCACACTGTCATTACATTAGATCCTAATTATCATGGCAGTCGCTAGGTGCTAACACACCGTGTCCTGAAGTGCTGTGCTGTGCTATGTAGTGCCACCCCCTCGCCACAGCCCATCTGCTGTCACCTGCTTACATGGCGGTGGCGGTGGCGGTGGCGCGCTCAAACAGAACCGCACTACAAATGAAAGCTGTTCTGCTCTGTTGTGCTATGTTCTGTTTTGTGTTGTCTTCTGTGCGGTGTGGTTCCCTGCGGCCAGCTAGCCATCCGCCCGATGAAAAGGAGACAGAGAGCGAGCGAGCGAGAGAGAGAGATAGACAGAGAGAAAGATACACGCGCACGCACACACACACACACACACACACACACACACACACACACACACACACCAGTGCTTTACACTAACTTTTTTGCTTACCAGCCATTTTGGCTAGTGGTTTTCCTGACTCACTAGCCATTGGGCCTCTTCACTAGCCATAATTTTCTTAACCATCATAGCAGCTTTAATGAATTATATAGGCCTAATAGGCTGTAATAATGTAATGTAGGATAATATAACATAATATATAATATAATATAATATAATATAATATAATATAATATAATATAATATAATATAATATAATATAATATAATATAATATAATATAATAGCCTATAATATAATAGGGCCTATAATATAATATAATATAGGGCCTAATAACTAGAATTGTTATTAACTGGTCCATGCATGCATGCATGCTATAAGAACAGATGAACTTATCTGAGGAATGGCATAGCCGTGCAGAAACACCAAGCACAGTGTTGTGGAAGGGCACAAATGTAAGCTATATGAGAGCAAAATATTTCCGTCTTTGATCTGAAGGGCACTTTCGATGCGCAAAGTAGATAGTGCAAAGTCATTGCCAAGCTTCGCATGTCCTCGGTCATGGATGTGGAATAACACCTCTTCTGGAATATTTTCTCATAAAAGTAGGCTATCCACTAGAAGGCACACACATATGCGGCCGGTAACAACAGAAGGAGCTACGACTTCCTTTCATTCCGTTTAATATTGAGTTGTTTAAAATATAGGCTAAACGGACGCAAGGCAAGATGGGCACATGCGAAGGGACATGGGACATGATTTGTGCAGTCTGGAAGGCTACTACTGCGCGTTGTTTAAGCCCCGTTTGACAGTCGGGAACAACGGCTCAAGAAACATCGAGGAATATTAAGGTATGATGACATACAGGCAAATCAGAAAATTATTTAAACCGAACATTATTAATGCCGCATGTGTCCTTGTCTTATCACTGCGCTAATTAGTCTCAAGACTTTCACAAGACTGAGGTGTTCTCCTCTCGCCTAGGTCATTTTAATGTCCACTACTACTATGCATTGTAATGACAGATCCCAAAACAGGTCAGTTGAGATGAACTTCGCTACTTTATTTTCACGTGAAGGTTTTCAGTGACATTTCCAAACACGCGCTGATGTGCTGCTGGTAGCTCGCTGCTGCCACTCATATTCGCAAGACTAGCTCTATCAGATTCCTCTCGCGCGTGAGACACGGGTGACACGTGACACAGGTGCTTCATGGGTATTGTAGGCTCGCGAAATCGCATTGCATTGCGCTTGTAGCAAAGACGGTCCGAGGGGAAAAACTACAAAATGCGGTGCCTCATCATTTAGAATAGTAACGGACCCGCCAGAATGGCTAGTGAACCTTCGGTATCTACTAGCCAACACCGACTTTCACCCGCATTTGGCTACCTGGCGTGTGTTAGTGTTAAGCCCTGACACACACACACACACACACACACTCACCACAGAGACACAATTACAGGGCCAGACTACAACACTACATCTAGAGAGCCATACGGAGCGCAGAGACACAATTACAGGCCGGCACTACACTACAGCGGGCACTAATTATGTAATGATGGTCCTCCGCCGCTTAGTGATGAACCCAAATAATAGCTACGAGTGCGAGTGGTAGCTGCGGGTTTGTTTGTTTGTTGTTAGTGGTGGTGGCTGGTGTTAAGTCAGGATGTTTACTTTGCAGGTGCAGTCCACAGGTCTTAACGCTGAGGACCTTTATTTTGGCAAATTGCTTCACACTGTCTTCCAGGTCTTTTGTACAGATGTACAATGTCATTTGGAAGCCTCGCTAGCGCTTGTAGTGGCTCGAAATGAGTCTTAACTAGGCCTCAGCATGTCCACTCATTACTTCAGAGCAACAGAACTGCCACGGCCCCAGCCTAGCCTGCGCGGATCTTGCTTCTAAGATCACAGCATAGAAAGGGGAGTAATGGTGAAAGTGAAAACTGAAAGCCCAACTGGGAGACTCCAACTCCCATTGTCATTGTGACACAGCACTCCACAGCACACAAGTGTTCACTGCACACGACACAATTTTCAACCTGAAAATCACGGAAAGAATGTATATTTATTAACCACACCAATTTATAACTAATGCTAACAATTTATGAAATGGTTTTATTATGGAAGCATATGTTCAAGGCTTTACGCAAGCAGTCCCTTTTCTCCAAGGCGGTACCTCCGCAGCCTCCGAAGGCGTTCCAAGCCCCAATGTTGGAACCGCTATATATGTGCTTGGTGCGACAGGCAGGCTTCCTTGACAATGTCCCCCTAGAAACTGCCCTTTTAACCATATTCTCTCTGTCTCTCTGCCCCTCTCATCTCCCTCTCCCTCTCCCGCTCTTCAGACGAGATGGTGGAGACGGGTCACGTGATCAGCCAGCTGTTGCACCACGTGGGTGCCATGTGCATCCACCAGCTGAACCTGCTGGCGGCGGGCGGAGGCGGCGGGCCCTCGGCCATGCCCCTGGGCGCCCTGCTGGGCAAGCAGCACCCCATGGAGGCACGCCACTTCAGCAGCATCTGCGACATCATGGAAAAAGCCATGGTCAACGGGGACACCTGCATCATACGCTGCATACTTGTCGTCTTTCAGGTGAGGTGGAGAGAGGGGGTGGTGGAGAGGGGTTGGAGATGGGGCTTGGCTGTGGGTCTGCTTATGGGTAGAGATTGTGGTGGAGTGTGTTGATAGTGGGGCAGGTGAGGTGTAGCACCCCATGGAAAAGGCCATGGTCAACGGGGACACCTGCATCATACGCTGCATACTCGTCGTCTTTCAGGTGAGCAGCAGAGAGTGGGGGTGGTGGGAATTGGCTGTGGGTTAAGATGACTATCGCCAGATGAATGGGTTCCACTGTGCTCCACAAACATCCATCTGGAATTACGCCATAGATACAGTATGTAATACATGACATGACATTTATAGGGTCAGGCTGGTGTAGGTAGCACCACTGAGAAGGCCATGGTCAACGGGAACACCTGCATCATACGCTGCATACTTGTGGTCTTTCAGGTGAGCAGGAGAGAGGGGGTGGTGGGGGTGGAGATGGGGATTGGGTGTGGGTTATCCTGACTATCGCCAGATGAATGGGTTCCGCTTTGCTCCACGAAAATCCATCTGGAATTACGCCACAGATCAGGGGTTTTCAAATTCAGTGTGAGCCTCCCCTTGAAGTAGGTGAAGACAACCAAGCCCTCTCCATTTCCCCTCTCACATTCTCATTGCAACTGTCCCATCACCATCAACGTTTTTATTCACATTTTGTTTGCAAACATGTGTGTGAAATTTGTCATTGATCCTCGTCCTGTTAATTATGTTGCTGGAAAATATGCTGACTTCATGCGCCTGACTGGCATACGAGGCACACTGTTTTTTTGGCTTCTAGTAGAAAGAGTGAACCTCTTTCTCTGTTACCCAACATTTCCCTGGTTTTTTTCCTGTTTTGGAAGTTGACGGCTGCATCATGCTCTTAGCTGATTTTGAGTCGCTGGAAGTCACTGAATTCCTCCAACATTTGCAAACTAATTGAATCTTTCACAAGGTTCATTACAAAATTTGTTATACAAATCCTGCAGGTTGTTTATCGAGAGGCATTTCATGCAGCGCGTGGGAGGGAGTGATGGCATTCCTATTTGGTTGTCTTTTCTCCCACCTGCGCTTTGCTTCATCTTCTCCCTCTTTCTCTCTCTCTTTCTCTCCCTCTTTCTCTCTCTCTCTCTCTCTCTCTCTCTCTCTCTCTCTCGCTCTCTCTCTCTCTCTCGCTCTCTCTCTTGCTCTCTACCCCCTCTCACTTGCTCGCTTTCTCATGGCTCTACTGCTCTCATGGCTCTACCGCTGAGCAGGTCAGATTTCTGGCAAAGAAAATTAGAATGAAAAGAGTGAAAATGGGTTAGGCACCCATCAGTTGCTCGCGCCATGTGTTGGCCATGTGTTGCCTGTCACTCCCAAATAACGCCAATTTCCGGACATTTAAGAAATTTAAGATGCATTGATATCACAAATCGGTTCGTAGTTCCTACGTTTTTTAGCTCCTCACTCCTTCCTGCTGACTTCTGTTGTGGTAGTAGAAAGTGGTGCATTTTATTAGGCTACTACTACAAGCACGCAAGCACGAACAGATGTTTACAGAAATTGCACCTTTCGCCGGCTGTTTAGCCTATTCAAAACCACTGTTATAGATCATTTTCACACTTCTTTCCTTTCAGCTTTTTAATCTTTCATACCTGTGACAGCATTTTCTATGTGTACGTGAACACTCCATAGTGTACCAGACCCCTCGGAAGTGAACCGTACAGAGACCTTTGTTGAAGTGGTCTCAGTACGTATCGCTTATCTGTTCTGATAAGTTCCTGTGACTGACGTGTAATCACAGAGAGCTAGAAGACTGTGTGTGAACAAGAGCACTGTGTGTGAAAGAGCAGCTGGTTCTTTAACTCTACACTCACAAATTGAACAAAAGCAGAACTGAGTTATTTTGCTGTCGGTTCACTTTTTGGTCCACTTAAAGAGGACTGAGTTCGGTTCACTTGAAGGGGACTACGGGTGAAAATACCCTTAACTGTCACTTTTATCCCAAAATAGCAGTTGATTTTCATTATACACCCATTGTATTGCTCATTTTACCAATGTCTTCATCTCTGTCTTCAATTCAATTGCTCTCTCTAAATGCGACTTCTCCACATGTTCTAGGTGGTCTTCCGGTTCTTCAACCCCCAGTCGGAGCAGAACCGTGAGAGCGTGCGGCGGGCCGGCCTGTTGCTGTGGCAACTGCTGATGGCTCCCGTCGACCAGATAGGAACTGAGATACAGAGGGAGGTGTGCCTGGCCATCAGGTATATATACAGTCTCACGCACACATACACCCACACACCTGATCATCAGGTTATCACACACACACACACACACACACACACACACACACACACGCACACACGCACACACGCACACACGCACGCCTGGCCATCAGGTTATCACACACACACACACACACACACACACACACACACACACACACACACACACACACACACACACACACACACACACACACACACACACACACACACACACACACACACACGGTCAGCCTGGTCTTCTGGTAAACACACACTGAGTACACAAACATTTCATCATCATTCCAATCCTCCTACCCCATTGTTTATTCAGTTATAAATTGACTGAGCATCAATTACTGTAGTGCCCCAAGCATACGGTACAATGAAACAAATGATCAAACGGTGTAAAAAAGGCCTTTGACAGAAATGCCCTGAGTCAGACAGACAATTTAAGAAACAAAGAAAATCTTAAAGGGACAGTTTGGTCAATTTCAACATGCAGTTGTAATGCTCACACTACCCTGGACTTGTCAGTGCCTGAGATTTTTTTTTCTTCTTCTTCAGCCGTTTCCGAGATCCTGGTCATTGTAATGGGGGCAGCTCTTTGTTTACATTTCAAAAAAACATTTTTATTTATTCCCAAAAACATCCAAAAGGTTATAAAACATCAGCAGACAACTAGCTAACAGCAGTACCTTTTGGGAAAATATTTGGAGTTGGCCTATGTTTCATTTCTTAAAAATGTAAACAAACGCTGCCCCCATTAGAATTGCTCATATCTCGGAAAGGGCTGAGCCGAAAAATGTGGCATCACCAGGTACTGTCAAGTCAAGGGTAGCGTGAGCAATACAACTGCATGTTGAAGTTGACCAAACTGTCCCTTTAAGAACATGAAAATATTCTGCAGACAGACTACTGTATGTGAGAGATGTCTTTGGCTTGTTAAATGCATTGGATGAATACCTCATGAATGTATCACAGCTAAGTGTCTGATCGTCATTTGTATAATGCCAGTTGGGGTGAGTCAACATAAAGACTGGTAATTTTTGGGATATTCAAATGTATTAAATACGGCCTGACCCCGTTTCCCAATGCTGAGATTTTCTCATGTTTGAGTGTAACAGCATGCAGTAGGGGCACTTCTTTGTTTTCAAAGTGAAAGCCCCAAACGGTGGCCCCAAGGGAGCTGTGCACGATAGAACAGTTGAAGGAGGAGGTTCCCTTGTGGCCTTTCTCAAGTTTTAAGGCCACACGGGCCGTTGTTTTGTTAATAAATTGCAGCACGATGGACACGATAGAACAGTACCATGCTCAGGTTCTTCCTCAGTCATGAAGTAGGATGGGTGGAGAGCACTGTTTAATTACTCCCTCACCAATCTGTCAAGTCGAGAATTGAACCGACAACACTTGGGCTGTAAGTCTGAGACCCTAACCTAACTGCCCCAAAGTATCCGATCTTATTCCACAAACTAGTTCAGAGTAGCAACTAGATCAGAGTAGCAAATGTTCTCAGGACTAGCAAATGTTCTATCTCACAGTGTTTCCAGTCCAGCGCTGTAAAGAAAGTGAAGGCAAAGGGGAGTAGCTGTATAACGCAGCCAGCTTTTTAGCCTTGACAGACAGCACTTCTGTTGAGTGGGCTCAGCTGCCTCTGCCCCGTGTATCTCTGAGGCTGTTTTATTTTTAAATAATAATATGTGACTGCTTGTCATTGGCACTGAGCTGCAGTAGTTATCATCTAGTAGCTGTATCGTATCGTCTCCTCATATCCCTGTGGGCTCCATCCCAAACCCCCCACTCACACACACACACACACGCACACTCACACACACACACACACTCATACTCACACACAAACACACACACACACACGCACACGCACACGCACGCACGCGCGCACACGCTCAGTGGGTCACCCCTGCTGTGTGTCTGACTTAGTCTGTGGGCCAGCAGCAACATGGATACAAAATAGCAGGCCCAACTACATAACATCCCATGCTGGGTTTTTCTTATTGCTCAATGAAGAGAAATGATTTTCTTTTTGTGTGTGCGTGCGTGCATCCGTGCGTACGTAGGTACGTCCGTGCGTGCGCCTGCCGCTTGCTGAGTCTTTTTACTCTAGCTTTGCCTTGGTGATGATGACAAATGTGTAAGGGATAACGGACAACGAGGTGACCGGTTCCACAAAGTTAATGGCAAGACGGGGGCTTAGAACTCTTGCTCTTACAACTCTTGCCTCTGCCAAGCAATTCACTTCGTGGGACCGGTCGACCTCGAAGACGGTTATCCTGTTTATCTGCCGGTAGGGTAGGGTATTTTTTTCATCTTTTGCTGTCTGTAAAGTTGTAGGAACAATGCCAACTGCACCAGAATCTAGTGAGCAAGATAAACGCTTAAATGTGTCCGATAGCGTCTAAGTTGGCCGCGTCTAGAATCTTTGTTTGGGATGCCGAGAGTGTAGTTATTTAATTTTCCATAGCTAATGTGCATGATTCCTACAGCGTTATTTTTATTTTCTATTTCTGATAATTACTGCAATTATGTTATATTACTTTGCTTCGATACAGAACCCTGCTGAATGTCTGACATTCTCTCTCTCTCTCTGTCTCTCTCTCTGTCTCTCTCTCTGTCTCTCTCTCTCTCTCTCTCTCTCTCTCTCTCTCTCTCTCTCTCTCTCTCTCCCCTCAGTTCTGGTCTGAATATCCTGTACCCAGGGGAGACGGACTTTAACAACTTGTTGAAGCTGGTGCTGACAGAAGGTAGGATTCAAAATTCCAGGCGTGCTAGCACAAGAGGAGAGGAGAGGAAAAGAGAGGAGGGGATGGCTTTGGGTGTCGAGCAGCAGTGGGTGTAAATCACTGTCTGTGACAGTAAGACATGATACGCCATCAGAGCCTTTTTTTTATGGGATGCTGACTGGGCCCAGGACAAAATAATCTGAAAGCCCCCCACATGTAAATACATTCAATGTAATGGAGTCCTGATTCTGGGCCCCTTGTCTTTTCCTGAGCCTGGGACAACTAACTCCTTTGTACTCCTCCGTCCGCTCCCCTGCATTTGGTGATGACATTGAAATCGACGGAGCTGCGCCGCATCAGATGATTTTACAAGAGGAGAGAGAGCTATGTAAACTACGCTAACTTGAGCTGAAATGTAGCACCAGCCCTGCAAGGTCAAAATATGCTTAATTGCCCCACCAGGGGAGATTCAGTTGGCCTGACTCTGGCACATCTCATAAAAATGTCTCATAAAAACTCATAATATTATAACAGATGACAGAATGGACAGTAACAGTGCCACAATACAGACATGCTGTAACAGGAATACACAGATAGCACAGATAAAATAGACATGTCTCTGATCACCCCTACCAGAAATACAAAAACAACGCAGCTGCAATGTCTCCTCAGTTGTATAATGCAGCACAGTGCAATAAAATAAACACCTCACTATGCTGACCTACAAAGGCAAAGTGCAGGAACTATGCCTTATGTGCAGAAAAATGCCTTATAGTTGCTGCAAATTTTGCAGCAAATAGTGCATCTCACACATTTGGACCATAAGGTTTGTCACTTGATAAAGGAGGTGTTATGAAGACCATCTTCAGTCTAAACTCAATATTGTATGTATGTTGTAATCTTATCCAACAGCGAGGGATAAAGCCAATTTGAAATCAAAAGTTTGAGGGAGGGGAGGTTCAAACATCCTGAGGCCAGACAACGACTGCTTCATTTGGCCTCTCACAGAGTTATTGGGATACAAACAGTACAAAAACCTTAAAATGTTATGAATGAAGTTGGGGTGAATTTTCAGATTTTCAATAGACTATACAGATAATAAAATGTATATGAAATGACACCTTAAAAATGCCTTGTGTATTTTCCAGGTGAGCGGAACAGTGGCCTGTCTCAGCTGCGAGACGTGATCCTCACCAACCTGTCTGACCAGCTGCAGAAGAACCGCTTCGGCAGTGAGGACGATGACCACTACAGGTGAGCTGTCCCCTTTACAACTCACCTGTCTGCCCTGCCACACCACACCTGTTTGCCCCC
Organism: Engraulis encrasicolus; assembly: GCF_034702125.1. Classification (NCBI taxonomy): domain Eukaryota; kingdom Metazoa; phylum Chordata; class Actinopteri; order Clupeiformes; family Engraulidae; genus Engraulis; species Engraulis encrasicolus. The sequence goes on along the minus strand of NC_085877.1, from coordinate 15,470,227 downwards.
CAACAGCGCTCCCCTGGCCTGCAAACCCCCAGACCAGATAATGGACCAACCCATAAATCATTTCTACACCCCAGAAAGCTCCTATGCTTAACAACGGTAACACATAGGGGGGTGCCAGAGATTCCAGATGGTCCGTAGAATTTTGCGTTGAGGTTGTGAACGACGCCATCCTTATGAAATTAGGCCAAATCAAATCCTAAATGGAAAAACGTTTAGGACACCATGTAATGTCATGAAGTAAGAAGTAAGAAGAATGTCTTGAGTAAGAGGCAGTGTTATTAATCGCTTACATCAATTGTTAATTTTGGGTTGGGGGTGGCTTGCCCCAGGCACAGGTAAAGGGAGGGGGGCTTTAAGACAAAAAGGTTGAGAAACACTGTCTTAAATCATCACAAAGCCATTAGCTGTCTGATCAATATGGCTGGTCTATACAGTCTTGGCCAGAGCTGTGAGTGGCGCACTGCCAGAGCAATTTGGGCTCTGATGGTTCCACGACTATTTTGGAGAGCACTGAATCATCATTCCAAAACAGAACACCAAACATACTCTCTCTCTTTCTCTTTCTCTTTCTCTTTCTCTTTCTCTCTCTCTCTCTCTCTCTTTCTCTTTCTCTTTCTCTTTCTCTTTCTCTTTCTCTTTCTCTTTCTCTCTCTCTCTCTCTCTCTTTCTCTCGCACACTGCTGCTTTTTTAACACACTATTGCACTAACGTGCACACTGGAATGCACACACTCACAAGTCACAAAAAACACTCACACTCTCTCTTTTTCTCTCTCACATAAACACACACACACACACACTCACACACACACTCACTCACTCACTCACTCACTCACTCACTCACTCACTCACTCACTCACTCGCTCGCTCGCTCGCACGCACGCACGCACGCACGCACGCGCATGCACACATGCGCGCGCACACAGTCTCTTGCACATGTGCTCCGTGCCACTGTCTCATTGGGCAGCCGCAGTGTAATGCTTAGGTAATTGGACTGTAGATCACAGGGTTGAAGGTTCAATCCCCTCCCTTACCAATCCATTGAGCAAGGCACCTAACCCCACAATGCTCTAGGGACTTTAACCAATATCCTGTAATATCTGTTATTCACTTTGTATAGAAGTGTGTGATAAGTGTAATGTAACGCAATGTAATGTGCTCTGTGCTGCCCCCTGCAGGTTAAGTGATGAGCTGCTGCACTACATCCTGAAGACGGTGGTGAGGGAGTCCTGCCTGCTCATCACCAAATGCCAGACGGTCGCCCGCGACGACTTCCACAAGCTCCTGGCCACCGTACCGGTACAATGACAGCCGTCTCCATCCCTTTATCACTGCTGATAATAGGGCCCACACACAGACACAGACACAGACACAGAGACACACCCCACTCCCCTCCTCTATCGTTGCTGATAATGGGGCCCAAGACACACACACACACGCTCACGCTCACGCACACACACACACACACACACACACACACACACACACACACACGCTCACGCTCACGCACACACACACACCTACCCTTGTCGGGGCGAGGGCAAATTCTGTCTGTTAGATCAAAGTAAGTATGCATAGCACTCAAGAATTAACAGAAGCTCCTGTCCACTGTGCCATTCTGTCTGTGACCCACCTCCATGCCCCGGCCTCTCTGTGACCCTTACCCCTCCCTCAAGTTATCACTGCAGATGATAGAATTGCATTTACATGCTTCATTTTGGGTCAAAAGCTTTGGAGTGAGGAGTCTGACCACTTGAAAAATCCTTTTTTCTTTTATTTTTTTATTCCATGTCAGGATTACGTTTCAACCATTGTCTGAAGACTTCTCCCACCAAACCTTCTGTCAGCCTTTGTCCTGCACCTTTTCCAAATGTCATCCTCAACTACCTTTGGGTCAAATCCATATGGTTGATCTCTCTCTTTCTCTCTCTGTCTTTATCTTTCTCTCGCCAGTGGTTATCTGTCATTGTTGTAGACTGTAGGCTATTGAAACTCTTTTTCTTCATTCTGCTCTATAAAGTTGTAGTTTTCCCTTGAAGTTAATGTTTGGGAGGAAATGTAGTCCTTTATTAACAGAGATGTGTGCAAGACCTAAGCTTATTGAGCTCTTCTAGACATCATAACAACTGATGACTCATGGTTTGCACGGTTCATTTAAAACTCACAGTGGTTCATTTTTAAACCCTGTACCAAATATGGCAGGTCCGTCATTACTTTCCGCCGTTAATTATTGACATCATTGGATAAATGACTGCCACTGCTGCACAAAGTGGCAGCTAATATTGACCACTGGTTGAATGTGAATCACAACATTGGAATCAAATTGGTCAGGGAAAAACCTAAATCATGATCCTGTTGGTGTATATTTCTTTTGCATGAGTGTGATCAGTGTGGTTTTTGCCTGACTGTGAAGAAATGACGGAAAGTAGTAGGGGTATTCACATTTAAGTCGGACATCCGGGGGTGGGGTGGGGCGGGGGGTTCCACTTTATTTCAATAGGATAGTGAAGAATGGGACAGGAAATGAATGCAAGAGAGAGACAGGGGACGGTCTGGTCGGGTCGGGAATCGAACCCAGGTCCCTCGGCATAACATTTCAGTACCCTGCCGTTGAGCCACGGCGGGGCCATAGCTTAATAATATTATAAACATTAACCAGGCTTGTACGAAATTCCGAATGGAAAGAATTTCAATTCAAAGTAATGCCATAATACGAACACTAGGTGGTGGTGTTCTATGTACTTTCAATGGGTGATTAAATTCAAAGACATTAAAGGTAATGGCACCACCTAGTGTTCGCAGGGATTAAAGTTCTCCGGCACCATGCCGGATTTCCGGCTTGCAGCGATTGACCGTGGGTTAAAAAAAATAAAAATGCTCGGAGATAAATTGACGGTAAATAAATAAATAAATAAAAAGGCAACCGAAATCCCTCCTGCGTTTGTCAGCCAATGGTATCAAAGGAGTGCACTAAAACTAACATTGTTAACCAATCAGAAGAAGAAGGGGGCAGGTCTTAGGAAAACGTTCTACTTCAGTATCTTGCTCCCCCTCAGCCGTTGGTCTACACGCAGTCGCCGACTCGCCGCTCTCATGCCGCGGTCACAGAGCAGTGTCAACAACTCGCTCTACATGGCAAGGCACCTTGCACCGTTTACTGCTCTATGAGCAGAAATATGTGTAAAGATAACTAAACTGCATGCTATGGATTGATGATGCCGTTGTCGTCAAAAACATAAATTAAAATGGACATTGTGTGTTTGGACATAGCCTACAGAATGTCGATAAGCATACAGTGTTGATGGAGCTTCTCTGCTCAGTGCTAATAATTAGCTGTCAACAACACACAAGGTTCTGTTTTTTCCACAGACGTTCGATCCCTCTGTGTCTTTTCATAATTTCTGAACCAAACTTAGACTAATACAGAGCTGTCACAGCATCTCCCGGAGTGTGGAGCGGGCGAGCAGACCGTTCATCTGTGTCTCATCTCCTAATGTCAACCACTGCCTGTGCATTTATGCTACCGGTAGTTCCATTCAAAATAATGGCTGGATAGCGTGATTCCTGAATCAATCACCAGATTACTTTCTGGGGTTGTTGGAAGAGGTTGTAGGAAGATGTGCTTCAATCTACAACTACTTGTGAGAACACCAACAGTAAGAGAATCATTTGTTATTCGTTAGAATTTAACAAAAAAGCTTAGTTTCACTTCAGCATGTTGCAGATGCCACACTCATGCTGAGTTTTGTTAGCGCGCTAACTACCGAACTTTTATGCTAATGTTTTAGCTAAGAGGAGTCGGGTTACTTATAAACACCACCTACATATTAACCGATATTATCTCCGATGGAAAAAAAACAATGCAAAAGTATTGACATTGGCGCTGTGTTCAACTTTAAAAGTGACTCAAATAGCGCCTAGCAAGAGGGCAGTCTGCATGCAGACAGTAACAAGTTTCATCCCACTAGCTGTAGTATAATACAGGTTTGGTTGTTGGGTGAATAATTCCTGTCATTGGCACGTTTTTAGTCTACATTCACATCTCAAGGTGCCGTTTTCATGATGATTGTGAGATCGTTAAATAATATGTCACATAATGGCTTGTTGATGGCTTTTAACAATCTGTTAATGGGCTTTAGTTTTCAGTGGAATTCTAGTCATTGATTGAAGGCTAACATGAACACTGCTCTCTGGTGATGGACAGAACAACTTGAGCTTGATGATGAAGCAAGGCAGTCTTTTTTCTGAGAATAGCCCCATAGGAGAGTAGCCAAAATATTTACAGGGCAGGCACCCCAAATTCTGACCTAGAGCTAGCTCTATCCAAGGCTCTATTCAGACTGACTGTACAGCTGAGAAACCTAGAACCCATCTATCTACAGACACAGACAACATCTAGTTCATCATCTAGTAGCCACCAAAATGAAATTAATGAATTAAGTTGATTTGCATTTGTAATTCGTTAAAACTAAAGGTATTTTGCATTATTATTCAGCCATGTCCAGGCATTTGCATTTTCTTTTCTTTTAAGGCAGGATTAAAAACTTAGGACCAAGTAACCAAAGATTATGCTTTTACCTCTGTTATGTATCTAACATGTCATGGTATTTGAATCTTTGTTGGTCATATTCTGCCACACATACTTTTCTCATGCTTTTGTGATGAAATAGCCCATGTGACTACAATATTATGCATAATAAGTATGTAATTATGTAATAATGATTAGCGTTATTGACACCCTTTTGGTCTCCTTGGTAGGCCCTATTCAAGTTGCAAAAGCCATTAAGTCATTCATGATTTTGACCCTGACATGGCACTCACATCAGAATAAGATAAATATAAGTGTAAATACTAAGCTTAAAAAGCAATGAAATTCTCGTTTCACCGTGTATCGTATAGGGTCGCGTGGACGCACCAAAAAGTTCAGGCTCAAGATTTTTTTTTACTTTAATCCCTAGTGTTCGTATTATGGCATTATTTTGAATTGAAATTCTTTCCATTCGCAATTTCGTACAAGCCCGACATTAACGTTGTTTACAGGTGGTGCCCCCCTCCCCAGCCCAGCTTACGCTGCCTCATGGCCACACTAGGTCTAAGACACGTTGATACGCTAGCTTGATAACATTTTAGACATTAGTGTTGTTTAGAGGTGGTGTCCCTCAGCCTATGCAACCTCCTGGCCTTGCTAGATCTAAGACACGTTTATATGTTGTTTACAGGTGAATATAAACATTAGTGTTGTTAATGTTTACTGGTAAATGTAAACATTAATGTTGTGTACAGGTGGCGTCCCCCAGCCTTCGCTACCTCATGGCGGTCCAGAACCACCTGCTGAGCAACACCATCCTGCTGAGGCCGGACGATGCGGACGACAGCGACAGCTCCCTCCAAGGGGAAACAATGAAGGTACAGGTAAACATCACCTTTAATTTAAAAATAACACCCCGTTATTAACCACCTGCCCTTTCCTCAGTGTGCTGTGCTGTGGTCATGGGTCTGCTGGGGCCTTGCTACATTTTGCCGGCTAATTTCTTTTTACACTGTGTCGTAAATGTCAGCGACACAACTGACTGAAAGAGACAAAACCAATTTCATGTCCACGTTGAATCCGAATAATCTTCTACCATTGTTGCATCATGTATGTCAACCGTGAGTCCATCAGCTGTCAATGTCAACGTGGCACAACTCTTTTTGATTGTGTGTACTATGTCCCTTTCAGTCATGGCTTGCCGTTACAGTATGGGTAATGATGGAAAGCTCGCACATCCACAGGAACGTCTGACCTGGGAGCAGGACCACAAGTGACTAGATGATACTGAGAAAAAAGTCCGCTGCACGACCAGGATTTCTTTTGCTCCCAAAAATTTATTTTACGTGACGTTTCGGGTTTTACCCCTTCTTCAGACGTGACAATACATAGAAATACACACCCCATATATACAAATTCCAGGTGATCACATGATCCCATTGCAGGTGTTAACAATCACTATGAATAAATTGGCTCCCAAGTCCCACCACTCATTACTCACAGAGCTGATGACATCATACATATTACAAATGACACTCCCCTATACACACAGGTGACACTATATACATATGTTCATATACAACAGGAAAACACATAAGGAATGATATATTGTGAGAAAAAATTGTAAATAAAAATAAAGAATAAATGAAAAAAGGCAAATATGCCTGAAATACCATTCCCCATTCTATACATGTTAGCAAGATTAGTCAAAAGTGTTGGCACAAGTGATATTAAGTCCATCACGGGGGCATGTGAAGAGAAGTCCATTAGCACACAGTTTCAGGAGACACCACATCACATATGCATACAGGAGGGCCGCAACAGTGGAGGAAAGGTTCCCTCTCTAGAGTCACAGGTTGGCGGCAGGAGACACCACATCTAGAGTCACAGGTTGGCGCTGGGAGGCCGCGCATCTAGAGTCACAGGTGGGCGCTGAGGGATACTATGTCAGGAGTCACAGGTTGGCGCTAAGGGATATTAAATCTAGAGTCACAGGTTGGCGCTGAGGGACCCCATCTCTAGAGTCACATGTTGGCGCTAGATCTGAAGACCAGGAGCTAGTAAGATTGGATTCACAGGAAAGGTCTCAGGTCAAAGTCTTCATTTAACCCTCTAGGAGACAGGGTCCCCAATGTGTATATCCAGAATGCTTCTCTCTTTAGTAGAAGGGAATTCACATCCCCTCCACGACTTGGGCACTTGACATGTTCAATGCCTATGTACCTGAGAGTTGAGACGTTGTGTGAGGCAGCTGTGAAGTGAAGCGCCACTGGACTCTTCTCGTTGTGGTTGCGGATATTCGACCGATGTTCAGCTATCCTGGTTTTCAAGCTCCTGGTTGTTTTTCCAATGTAGGCCAGCCCACAGGGACACCTGAGCATGTAAATGACATTGTTAGTGTTACATGTAATCACACCTTTAATGCGCAACTGTTTCCCTGTGAGGGGGTGATGAAAGGTCTTAGTCTTGATAGTAAAATTGCATTGGGCACACTGGCCACATTTGTAATTGCCTTGGGGAATCTGTCGCAGAAAATGTTCTGGTTGGGGAGGGTGGTGGGCTTTCACCAGTAGGTTCCTCAGATTGGGTGGTCTTTTGAATACCACCCTTGGGGGTGATGTGAAACAGCTTAGAGAAGGGTCAGATGTGACTATATGCCAATGCTTCTGTATAATAGACTGGAACTCATGGCTGAGCGGTGAGTACTGTACTATGCAGTTTACGCGGGCTTCTGTGGCTTTGCGTCTTGTGGTGTATAAACAGTCTGTTTGGGACATACCATTGAAGCGCCTCCTAGCGCTTGTGATCCACTCAGGCTTGTACTGTCTGTCTCCGAACCGGGCCTCCAGGTCCTGGGCTTCCTTCTGAAAGTCCTCGTCTTTGCTGCAGAGCCGTCTGATGCGGCTAAACTGTGAAATGGGTAAACTTTTTTTCAGTGGAACTGGATGATATGAAAGGCCGTGTAGGATTGAGTTTTTGTCAGTTGGCTTACGGTAAAGAGTGGTACCTAAGTGTTCTCCATGCCTATACACCAGTATGTCTAAAAAGCTCATTTGATGTTTGCTGTATTCCATGGTGAATCTTAAGTGTGTGTTACGTGAATTTATGTATTCGTGGAATGTTTTGAGCTGACTCTCTGTACCTTGCCAAATAAAGAACACGTCGTCGATGTAGCGTTTCCAGTTAGTGATGTGTTGAAGATGAGGGTTGCATTCATCCCAGATGTGTTGCTGTTCGAAGAGGCCGCAGTACAAGGAGGCGAAGCTCGGGGCCATCTTCGATCCCATGCTGGTCCCTGAGATCTGCAAGTAGAAATCCGATCCAAACATGAAGTAATTAAACTTAAGGACTATTTCAATTAGGTCCACAATGCATTGTGTGGGGGGAGTGCAACTGGGGCGCTGATTCAAGAAATGTTCGGAGGCCTGTAGGCCTCCTCTGAACGGTACATTGGTGTAAAGTGACTCAATGTCCATAGTGACCAGAAACATCTCCTCCACAGGCATAGTAATGCTCTGGAACATCTTGATGCACTCAACTGTGTCTTTGATGTAAGAAGGGAGGGAGGTGACTAGCGGTTGAAGGAAATGGTCAACGAAGGCAGAAATGTTTTCTGTGAGAGACCCTATGGCAGCTACTATCGGCCGTCCGGGGGGTACATCTGTAAATGTTTTATGTATTTTTGGAAGAGTGTATAGAACGGGTATCACTGGGGTGTTGACAGTCATGAAAGCATGCTCACGTTTGCTGATGTGATTGTGCTGCAGTAATGAATTCAAATGGGTGTGAATGGTTTCTCTAAATTTCGTAGTGGGGTTGGATGTCAACTTCTTGTAAAAAGTGTTGTTGCCCAGCTGCCTGGCTATTTCACCTTCATAAGCCTGGCGATCCAAAATGACAATCCCTCCTCCCTTATCCGCACTCTGCACAACCACGGTTCTGTCTTTTTGTAGGGCACACAGTTCAGCCCTTTGTGATGAAGTGAGATTGTCAGCTACCTTATACTCTTTCCTTTTAGACATGATGGTGGTTACATCCTGTTCGACCAATCTGCAATATGTGTCTAGTGATGCATTTCTCCTTTTGGGGGGAATGAAGGTGCTTTTACCTCTGAATGTGGTAGTCGAGTGATCATTCTGCTCTTCGCTGGTCTCTGGGGTTGCTGCGGCGGCTCCCAACTCTGCATTGTGGTCGGTTGGTGTTGGTGTAGCACTGAAACTAGGACGGGAAGAGGAATTGAAGAATTCTTTTAGTCTGAGTGTCCTGAAAAATTTTTGGAAGTCAACTATTGTATTGAACTCGTTACAGTGTGTTGTAGGCACAAACGAGAGGCCTTTGCTTAGTGCCGTTAAACAGTCTTCCGTGAGATTTTTACTAGAGAGGTTAATGACATTGGTTACCTGTGGCTCTTGGCGTCTCTTCTTTTTTAGCGACCGTCTGCACGGTTTCTTTGTTGTTTGCCTCGTGGTGGTAGGCGTCTTTGTCCTTGGTTTGTTCTGCCCCCTAAAAAAGGACCACTGGTTTGAGAGAAGTTACTGGATTCTGACTCGTATTCGTCCGTGGTGGTCATCACCTGCTGGGAAGCGCGCGTGTTGCGATGTCTTCTCGCTGGGGGTTGTTGTGCAGAGCGAGTTTTTGGTGTTGGATTTCTCCACTGGTAGACTCGGCCACGTTCGTAGTCCAGTGTGTCGCGTTCGAACTTCCTCCTTTTTGACACTGTGATTTCTTTGGTTAATTCTTGTTTGTGTTGCTCACATTCCTCTAGTTTCTGTTTGAGTATCACTGGGTCATTCACTTCCGTGCCAAGTTTAGTTTTGAGTTCTGAAATCTCGTCGCGTACTGTCGCGAGGTTAGCTGTAACTTCCTGAATCGTCAGTGCCATCAAATCAAATGAGCATTTGTTTAGAATTGCAGTCCATTGATCACAAAAGTTGGAGTTATCCTTACCCATGATTGGGCCCTTATTGATTCGTAAGCCTCTAGGTATTCGTTTGGCTCGCATATAATCACTCAATGTCACTGCATGTAGGAAGAGGCGTGTTTCTCGCTCTTCTAGTTTTTGTAATGATTTCGTAGTCAGACCTGAGTTGCTCTGTGCAGTGGCGTTGTTGAAAAGCGAGTCCTGTAGGATGATCCGTGTGTAATCTTGCTGGGTAAATTCAAACGTGGCAGATGTCGCTGAATCCATTGGATAATAGTTGTATGGCGGTTGTGAAGCTCAAGGTACGGGAGTCAATCAAAGGTAGATGGAGTGCAGAGCAAAGACAAAAGTTGAGGTAATGATGGAAAGCTCGCACATCCACAGGAACGTCTGACCTGGGAGCAGGACCACAAGTGACTAGATGATACTGAGAAAAAAGTCCGCTGCACGACCAGGATTTCTTTTGCTCCCAAAAATTTATTTTACGTGACGTTTCGGGTTTTACCCCTTCTTCAGACGTGACAATACATAGAAATACACACCCCATATATACAAATTCCAGGTGATCACATGATCCCATTGCAGGTGTTAACAATCACTATGAATAAATTGGCTCCCAAGTCCCACCACTCATTACTCACAGAGCTGATGACATCATACATATTACAAATGACACTCCCCTATACACACAGGTGACACTATATACATATGTTCATATACAACAGGAAAACACATAAGGAATGATATATTGTGAGAAAAAATTGTAAATAAAAATAAAGAATAAATGAAAAAAGGCAAATATGCCTGAAATACCATTCCCCATTCTATACATGTTAGCAAGATTAGTCAAAAGTGTTGGCACAAGTGATATTAAGTCCATCACGGGGGCATGTGAAGAGAAGTCCATTAGCACACAGTTTCAGGAGACACCACATCACATATGCATACAGGAGGGCCGCAACAGTGGAGGAAAGGTTCCCTCTCTAGAGTCACAGGTTGGCGGCAGGAGACACCACATCTAGAGTCACAGGTTGGCGCTGGGAGGCCGCGCATCTAGAGTCACAGGTGGGCGCTGAGGGATACTATGTCAGGAGTCACAGGTTGGCGCTAAGGGATATTAAATCTAGAGTCACAGGTTGGCGCTGAGGGACCCCATCTCTAGAGTCACATGTTGGCGCTAGATCTGAAGACCAGGAGCTAGTAAGATTGGATTCACAGGAAAGGTCTCAGGTCAAAGTCTTCATTTAACCCTCTAGGAGACAGGGTCCCCAATGTGTATATCCAGAATGCTTCTCTCTTTAGTAGAAGGGAATTCACATCCCCTCCACGACTTGGGCACTTGACATGTTCAATGCCTATGTACCTGAGAGTTGAGACGTTGTGTGAGGCAGCTGTGAAGTGAAGCGCCACTGTTAATATGTATGATGTCATCAGCTCTGTGAGTAATGAGTGGTGGGACTTGGGAGCCAATTTATTCATAGTGATTGTTAACACCTGCAATGGGATCATGTGATCACCTGGAATTTGTATATATGGGGTGTGTATTTCTATGTATTGTCACGTCTGAGGAAGGGGTAAAACCCGAAACGTCACGTAAAATAAATTTTTGGGAGCAAAAGAAATCCTGGTCGTGCAGCGGACTTTTTTCTCAGTCATGGCTTGCCGTTACAGTATGACATGGTGCCATAGCTGTGCTTAAACCTACCTGGGCTGGGGTCAAGGATGGCCTTTTCAGCCAATGTATATTTATTTAGTTAGTTATTTAGTTATTTATTTAGTTAGTTAGTTAGAGCTTTATTTGTCCCCATGGGGCAATTGTTTGCATTACGTTCGCTGGCAGTAATACTACTTCTACTAATAATAATACTGTAATAATTTAATTCAAACCTGAGGTTTGATGCTCTGTTTTTCTCTTAAGTTGCTTTAGATGGAATCATTTCTTTTGAAGCTTTTCTTCAACCCAGCGATTGAATGGAGCTGACCTTTTCGCATTGTTGCTATGGACACTGCCTCACTATAGTGCTTGACCGCAGCCATCAGTTCAAGTTAAATTCATTTCCTGAAGTCCTTCGCACAAGTGCTAGATTTCCCTGTCACATTTTCTGCCATTTCTTAAGCGCTTCTTTGAATAAGAAGCCATTGAAAGCACTTGTGTTTTTTTTTTTGCTATGCTACTACTACTACTACTACTACTACTACTACTACACCTCTCTCTCTCTCTCTCTCTCTCTCTCTCTCTCTCTCTCTCTCTCTCTCTCTCTCTCTCTCTCTCTCTCTCTCTCTCTCTCTCTCTCTCTCTCTCTCTCTCCATCCCCATGCTTCTGCTTATTGCTGGCTGAAGGTCTCCGTGCACTGGCTTCTGCATCTCTGTAGTGGAGTGTGTGAGCATGTACATGAGCATGTCCTGTACATGACTGTGCATGCACGTTTCTGTGCGTATCCGTGTTTGTGTATGTCCTCCTCGCGTGTCCTCGTCCGTGACAGACAAGGTGTCTTTGCTACCGAAGCCTTTTCTGTCTCCCCCTCCTTCAGGAGCTGCAGACGAGCATCCTGTCCCTGGCCACCAAGATCCTGGTGGGCTGTGACGAGGTGCTGGAGACGCTGCAACAGGTCACCACGGCGCTCATCAACAGCGACATCAGCGACCGAGACGTCAGGTTTGTGTGTCTGTGTGTCTCTGTCTGTGTGTGTGTGTGCGCGCGTGTGTGTGTGTGTGTGCACGTGTGTGTGTGTGTGTGTGTGCACGTGTGTGTGTGTGTGTGTGTGTGTGTGTGTGTGTGTGTGTGTGTGTGTGTGTGTGTGTGTGTGTGTATGCATTTCTGCATGCATGTTTCTGTGTGTGTGTGCATCTGTGTCTCTGTATGCGTGTCTGTGTGTGTATGTGTGTGAGAGAGATCCCGGAGGGCTGTGATGAGGTGTTGGAGACATCACAAACATTTTTTTTCACAATTTCCCCCTATTTTTTCACTGCTTTTTAATTTAATCTGTGTGTGTGTGCGTGTGCACGTGTGTACGTATGTGTCCGTCCGTCTCCTCCCACCCCCAGGTTGAAGGGTCTAGAGCAGGTAACCAAGGCAACCATGCTGGGCCACCTGTTGCCGGTGCTGTTGACCTCCCTCATGCATCCCAACCTGCAGACGCTAACGCTGGCAGACGCCCTCATGCCACAGCTAGTACAGCTCGTATTATACACCAGCCAGGTCAGTATATACTGTAGAGACACACACAAACACACACAAACACACACAGCAGGGGTTGGGAAAAGACACGGAGTGAGAAACACACATTCGCAAAACACACTACCTCCCTAATGGCTGTGCATCTGTTAAATAAACAGTGAGTGTGAGTGTGAGTGTGTGTGTGTGTGTGTGTGCGCGCGCTTTAAATGTCTCTCAGCCCCTGTGCTCAGAGTGTGGTCCCCTCTCCGCTTCTTTAATTGGATGATGCACAGCTGCTGAGGCTGCTCCAGTGCTCTGATGTGTGCTCTGTACATTACACAAGAGAGCCCAGACCTTCACGAGACAGTCGTGTATTTCACTCACGAGAGCCCAGTTCCGCGCAAGCTACTCCTGTTCTTCACTACTGTCACTTCAGAACTCCATGCTCATTAGTGTCTGTGCAAGGGTGCTTTTAGCTTCATTTCTTTTACTAACAGGAGTGGGTTTATTTGTTGCTGGAGCAGATCATTTATGTGTGTGTATGTGAATGTGTGTGCACACATGTGCGCGCAGCTGCACACTTATTTGTGTGTGTGTGTGTGTGTGTGTGTGTGTGTGTGTGTGTGTGTGTGTGTGTGTGTGTGTGTGTGTGTGTGTGTGTGTGTGTGTGTGTGTGTGTGTGTGTGTGTGTGTGTGTGTGTGTGTGTGTGTGTGTGTGTGTGTGTGTGTGTGTGTGTGTGTGTGTGTGTGTGTGTGAGATTATTGTATTGTGGCCCTGACGGCACCTCTCTAAGCAAAACTTCAGTAGTGTCGAGTGTCACTGTAGTGGCAATCCGAGTGTGCCCTCTGATATTGCTTTGGTTGCCCTCTGAGATTCTCTTTTTAAGGCTTTTATGTTTTATTTTAACCACTTTCAAAAGGGTGTTTCATCCATTTGGAAGAGAGCTGGCAGAATGAAGTTCAACCAACGGTTGAAAAGAACTTTCCCAGTCGAGAGCATTGAGACCATTCTGTATCTCAAAAGGCGCATTTGTGTCAGTGCACTGACGTTTAGTGCATAGTGCACACAGTGCACTGAGGTCTTTATTGCGTAGTGTCTAGGAAAAATGTGTGCCACTGACCTTTTAACCTTACTGGAAGTGACAGACTCGCATAGCATTAGCTGGCAAAAATATTGTTTGGCTACTGTTTACATTACACGTCTTGCTCATGTATTTACATTTCCTTCATCCCCAAATGGTAACTGTCTATCATACAATTCTTGGCTTAACATGAAGAGGTTGGTATTTCATCAACATAACTTACAGAAGAGACTGTTGACTTAACTCTTCTACTGATCTGAACGCCGCGTTTCTTCCATTACATTAACAACATGGCGGACGTTTAATGCGTGCAGTGTCCATCCTTCACGCACTGCATTTTTGACCATTGTCAGGGCAGCATCCGGGCATTTTGAGTACACTGAATTTACCAACATTCACTGTGAGCGCCCTACGCACTGAAATATACAGTAGTACCCGAAGTGTACAAGTGCGCCATTTGAGACATGGCACATGTTTGACCACGGGGACACAAAAAGTAGCTTGTGGTCCTGAGGTACTGTTTTTTAACAAAACTTGTTTACCCTTTGTGTTGATTGTTTGTGTCTGTGTTTGTCTGTGTTTGTCTTTACTTGTGTGTGTGTGTGTGTGTGTGTGTGTGCGTGTGTCCACAGACTGCTCTGCTGCTAAAGACCCAGTCCTCTCTCCTCATCGAAGGAAGTCCTCTGGAGAGTGGCTCCCTACGGCAAGGGGCTAAGGCACCCCCTACTGACGACAAGTGAGAATGCACCTATTATTATTATTATTATCATTTAGTCGTCTACCAGACCACACCTTTTTAGTGCTGACTTTGGATGCTTTTATGACACAGTCAGGAAGAATTTGTTGCAGTTGTGTCGTAGTACTAGAGACGGTTAATGAGAAGGAGTCTGTGCATAAGAAGTTTCTTCCAGAGTCAATATGACGTAATGTTTTGATGCTACAATGCTGCATATCTACCGGTATGATCTGCCCTGCCCTTTTAGGATGATAGCGGGATTCATAATGAAAGGAGTTCAGTGGGGAAGATTTCAAGTCACGCTCATTTAGGAGACTGGAATTGATCCCACTGAGTTGCATTGGTAACACATAGTGAAAGAAAGCCGAAGCCCATTGGGAAACTCCAACTCCCATTGTCATTGTGACACAGCACTCCACAGCACACAAGTGAACACTGCACACTGCACACAACGAAATTGCATTTATGCCTCACCCGTGCAAGGGGGCAGCCTTCAGTGGCGCCCCATGGGGAGCAGTGCAGCGGGACGGTACCATGCTCAGGGTACCTCAGTCATGGAGGAGGATGGGGGAGAGCACTGGTTGATTACTCCCCCCACCAACCTGGCGGGTCGGGAGTCGAACCGGCAACCTCTGGGATGCAAGTCTGACGCCTTAACCGCTCACCCATGACTGCCCATAGTTTACATTGGTTACCATTTTGAGACTCTTTGGTAGTGCCAAAGACTGCAGATTTGGAATCAGTTGCAGCTCCAAGTGACCAGTCATAGTGAATCTTAGCATATTCATCTACAATCATCAACATGGACTGGGACTACCTCAAACTATTTTGGTCTAATGAACTTTTGTATTACACAGTATATTTCGTTCTGCCAAGGAGACATACCTTGAATAGGACAAAATTACAGTATGAGGATAGGGATGACTCCGGTTATATATCAATGCCATCTGCATACGGAATAAAAAGTCCTGTATTGTTCCAGGCTCTGATGTAAGGGTTAACGTTCGGCGAGAAGGTCGCTACCGTGGAATAGCAGCACGACAGAGAGAATCTTTAGACCCCGACGCGGAGCGGAGGGGTATTGTTCTCTCTGAAGTGCTGCTATTCCACAAAGCGACCGACTCGCCGAAAGTTAACCCGCTTATTATATGGATATACTTAAATGATTCACACATGCGGGGTCATTTCTTTAGACCTATTTAATGTTAAGATTGTTGCTGCGCAAAACAAAACAGTGCCGTTGTGGAACACCGCTAGGCAACAGCTAGGTAGGCTAGCCAGGACAACAGGTGTTGTCTATCACAGCAGCTGATTAGAGTGACAAAAGACCGGACCCCCTGCGGAGTGATATGAAACATTCGCTTTAGCCACTGACTTGTATACAAGCCAGTGGCTTTAGCAGTGAACGTCTTGTTGCCATTGACAGCGGTAGCCAGGACAACGGGTGCTGTCTATCACAGCAGCTGATTAGAGTCTTGATGAAAAGTCGCTTTAGCAGTGAAAAGTCTTGTTGCCATTGACAGCGGTCTGTTATAGACCAACCCGTCCGTTATCGAAAAATAACAGACGTCCGAACGTTGGGGAGCCCCGTTGAAATG
>NC_085877.1:15444205-15449205 GCF_034702125.1 Engraulis encrasicolus | reverse complement strand
CATGGATGCATGAATTCTGCTTCTGTCAGGTGAAGAAAGGGATAGTCCTTGAATCGTTATAAGATGGTTTCCACAATTAAAAATGGTGGTGGATGCATCATTCTGTGGCAGCCTCAACCACAGGAAACCTTGTTTGGGTGTACGGCACCATAAAAACTGAAAATTATGATAGAATGTGGAAAGTGACCTTGCAAAAATATGCTCATAGAGGGAGCTAAGATCTTCACTGGATCTTTCAATAAGATAATAACCCAAAACTTGCATCCAAAATAGTTCAAATGTTCTTCAAGGATACTAAAACCATGGTCATGGAGTGGTTCAGACCTCAATCCTTTAGATAGTGTTTGAAGAGTGCTGAAAATGAATGTCCATCCTCAACATCCATGCAATTTGGACCAGCTTAACTATTTGCGATGAAATAAATGGCCCAAAATCCCTGGTAGGACATGTGCCAACATAGTTAACAACTAATCAAAGTGCCTGGTGTCAATTTTTGTTCATAAATGGCACTGTATTGACTATTAATGATAAGGGGGCTAATAATTTTGTCCTTGCCATTTTTAGACTTTTTTGTTTAAACTCATTGTGAAAATGGAAAAGTCCAAATTTAACTTATTGGATACTATCTCCATGGTGTATTTGTTTCCAGAATAACACACATTTATTAATAATGATCATTCTCAATGATCAATGAAGAGATATGTCTAATTTCAGGAGGGGGGCTAATAATATCGTCCTCAACTGTATAATATGTCTCCCTACTCCTCTCCTGTGGTCCTGTCAGGAGTCGTCTGAGGACGTGTCGGGGGGTCTTCCCTTCCTGGCGGACCTGGCCCTGGGTCTGTCGGTGCTGGCCTGCTCCATGCTGCGCATCCTCTACAACGGGCCCGAGGTCACGCCAGAGGAGGAGGCATGCCACGACCTGCTCTGCTCCAAGCTGCTGCAGAGGTGAGACGGAAACCCGAACGCACGCACGCACGCACGCACGCACGCACGCACACACGCACACACACACACACACACACACACACACACACACACACACACACACACACACACACACACACACTACCACGACCTGCTCTGCTCCAAGCTACTGAAGAGGTGAGACGGAAACCCGAACACACACACACACACACACACACACACACACACACACACACACACACACACACACACACACACACACACACACACACACACACACTACCACTACCTGCTCTGCTCCAAGCTACTGCAGAAGAAGAGACGTGCACACACACACACAAACGCACACACACAAACGCACACACAGACACAGACATTGCCACTACCTGCTCTGCTCCAAGCTACTGCATGAGAAGACACACACACACGCGCGCACACACGCGCGCACACACGCGCGCGCGCACACACACACACACACACACACACACACACAGACACAGACATTGCCACTACCTGCTCTGCTCCAAGCTACTGCATGAGAAGAGATGCACATGCGCATACACACACACACCTGAGCACATGCATTCCTTTGGTCACAAAACTATGCCTACAAATACCTATATGGACGCTCCCAAAACTTTGCATATAAGGCACACATGCATGCTTTCACTCTTGCACATACACACAAATACAAGTGTGCACTCAAAACTATGCAAGTGCACGCAGACACACACACACACACACACACACACACACACACACACACACACACACACACACACACACACACACACACACACACACACACACACAGCTCATTAGCCACACTTCAAAATATAATATAATAAAATATTGTTATAATAGTGCTTTAAAAGCCTTTCAAGAGGCAAACATTTCATGAAAATGAGTCAAGTCAAGTCAAGTCAAGTTTATTGTCAATTTCTTTACATGCACTGGTCATACAAAGAATTTGAAATTGCGTTTCTTGCTCTCCCATGCAGACATAGACTAATCTAGGTAAGGACATAGACAGTATAGACATAGACAGTACTCATACATGGACATAGACAGTATGGACGTAGACATTGCTCATACAGACATTTAAAGTGCAAGACTGGACAACAGAAGACTTGTAGAGAACATACATTAAGAGGAGGTATTTTGTTGTTCTTTTTTATAAAAGTCCTTTATAGCGTTCTGACATAGTAATAGTAGCATTTGAAGAAATAAATAATTAAAAAAGGTTTTTATTAAATACACCAGCAGCAGTATGTGTGTGTGTGTGTTTGTATGTGTTTTGTGTGCGTGTGTGCGTGTGTGTGTGTGTGTGTTTAGTGCAGGTAGAAAGTGCGGTGTGCGTCTGTGTGTGTGTACCTGTGTATGTGTGTGTGTGTGTGTGTGTGTGTGTGTGTGTGTGTGTATGTGTGTGAGTATGAGTTGTGTGTCAGTGTGTGTATGTTTGGGTTTAGTGCAGAAAGTGCAGTGTGCTTGTGTGTGTGTGTGTGTGTGTGTGTGTGTGTGTGTGTGTGTGTGTGTGTGTGTGTGTGTGTGTGTGTGTGTGTGTGTGTGTGTGTGTGTGTGTGTGTGTGTGCATGTGTATGTTTTGAGTTAGTGCAGGTTGAAAGTTCAGTCACAGATGTAGTAGTGCAGGTGGAATGTTCAGTCGCAGATATGGTGGTGGGGATGAGGGGGGGGAGCGTTGTCAGTGGCCTGGCTGGCTAGAGGCTGACAGTGAAGGGAGAGTGGGTTGAGTGTTCAGTATCTTGATTGCTTGATGCATCGTGCTGCTTGCAAGCCTGGTGGTACGGGAACGGAGGCGCCTGTACCTCTTTCCAGAGGGCAGGAGGCTGAACAGTTTGTGTGCAGGGTGGCTTGTGTCTTTGATGATCATCAGTGCTTTTCGGGTGAGGCGTGCGGTGTAAATGTCCTGCAGGGAGGGGAGTGGTACTCCAATGATCTTCTTCGCTGTGTTCACAACACGCTGGAGTGTCTTCCTGTTTTTCTCCGTGCAGCTTCCTCCCCACACTGTGATGCAGCTGGACACGACGCTCTCTATGGTTCCTCTGTAGAATGTTGTCATGATGGAGGGTGTAGCACTTGCCTTCTTTAGTTTGCGCAAGAAGTAGAGACGCTTGGACAGCCTGTGCTTGTCAAGAAAAACACTTTCACAGGAAGATTATAGTGTGGTTTGAGCAGTGTATCTCTCTCTCTCTCTCTCTCTCTCTCTCTCTCTCTCTCTCTCTCTCTCTCTCTCTCTCTCCCCTCCCTGCCCCTTTCACCAATCTTTTGTCGACCCTCATCCCTCTCTCCCTCACCACTCCCTCTCTTCCTCCATCTCCACCTCCTCCCCAGGTGCCAGTGGCAGGTGGAGGCTAACGGTGCCATCTCCCCAGCGCTGACCCCCAGCCCCTCCCCGCTGCCGCTGACCATCGACGAGGATCGGGAGTTCACCTACCCGGCCGACGCCCTGGTGCCCCCGCCGGGCCTCATGCCCGCCGCCTACTGTGACCTGCCGCGCATACGCCTGCCGCCGGGCATCATGGGACGCCTGCGCGAGCTCTCGGGGCGCGCAAGGCCGCAGTTCCGACCCAGCATCAAGTAAGAGGGGGGGCAACGCCGGCAATTTTTTTTACCCTGTGTTTAAAAACATATGCGTACCAGGCAATCGGACCAACGCATGTTCCACTTCATATTGCCATCGTACCTATTTTGAGTGAAATACTGATTCGGCCTCAGTTACGACCCAGCCTCATGGAGATAATCAAAGAGTTAACAAAGGGAAGAGAAGGAATTGCACAGAAGGAGAGTGCATAGACTAGAGGAAATGAGAGAGGGTGAATGAAAGGGAAGGTCGACTAGGCTGCGAGGAGAGAATGGGGCGAGGGCCGCAATTATTAATCACCGCTCAGCTCCTGGCATGATTAGGGTAGCAGAGCCAAATCTGAACCCTACTTAGCATTGCATGAATAATAATCCCCTCAACATGAACTCAAATGAGTTTAAATGGGGATAAGCTATGCTTTTTCTTTGTACCGTGCTCTCTTTCTTAACTTCCTTGAAGTCATATGTAAGTGCTTTTTTTTGCTAAGGTAATGTTTTACTTATCAGCTTATTTCTTTGATTTTATGTATGCTGCCATTTCCATTGTGTTGGCTTCTTTCTAGCTGGCTGTGTGTCTAACTGTCCCTTGTCTTGGTTTTCACTTCCATCCTCTTCCTCTCATCCATCTACCTATTCACTCATCCACCTCTCCATCTGTCTATCCACTTATCCATTCATCCATCCATGCTTTCATACTCCCATCCATCCATCCCATCATCCATGCGTCCATCCACTAAATCCATTCATTTGTTCACCCTCTCATCCATCTATCCCTCCCTCCCTCCCTCCCCCCCTCCCTGCCTCCCCTTCTCCAGGGAGGTGATCCGTCCGGACGTGATGGAGGAGGTGATTGTGTCGTGCGTCATCAAGCACCTGATGATGGTGGACGCCCTGCAGTCCCTGGTCAACTTCCAGTACCGCGAGGAGCACCCCGAGGAGCACGACCTGCTGTGCAAGATCATGGCAGAGGCCTTCAAGAAGATCAACGCCATGCAGAGACAACTACAGGTGAGCGAGAGTGAGAGCGAGCGCGAGCGTGAGAGTGAGAGCGAGCGCGAGAGTGAGAGTGAGAGTGAGAGTGAGCGCGAGAGTGAGAGTGAGCGCGAGAGTGAGAGTGAGCCCGAGCGTGAGAGTGAGCCCGAGCGTGAGAGTGAGCCCGAGCGTGAGAGTGAGCGCGAGCGTGAGCGTGAGCGAGAGTGAGAGCGAGCGCGAGCGTGAGAGTGAGAGACTGTGCAAGCAAGACCATGGAAGAGGTATTCAAGTAGGTCAGTGCCATGGAGAAACGACTACAGGTGTACTACAGTACAGTCTAAAATCTCATAGTGTGTAGGTCTGTGCTTTTATCCACCATGTGTGTGTGTGGTAACCTGTGGTGTGTTCTTCCCCTGTGTAGAGTGTGGCAGAGCTGGAGCAGAAGTGGCATAACGAGGTGGAGGAGGCTCACCAGGGCAAGCTGGAGAACAACACGCCAT
>NC_085877.1:15396705-15439205 GCF_034702125.1 Engraulis encrasicolus | reverse complement strand
AGAGAAATGGCCTCGGTGTCACGTCATATTTATACCCCAGGGAAACAGGAAGTGATGAATTACTAATTAAATGTTCCTACATACTCTGGTAAACTTTGTAAACTACTGTAGAAATGACAGAAATGCTTCAATTATATTTATTTCCTGGGAATTGTTAAGGGTGCCAATAATTGTGGAACAGGTGATTTAATGAAAAATAATTATTTTTTAGTCAGGGATTTTTTTATTTTCTTACAATTCATTTGAGTTGAAGGCTACATTTTCCTACAATTTTCAGTGTGACAGTATTCTTCTGCAATAAACACTGAATTTATTTTAAGGCTTTTAACACATCTCAACCAGGGGTGCCAATAATTATGGAGGGCACTGTATGTCTGGATGCGTTGACTATGTAAGCCCCCTTACAAAAAATGAACTCCTTAGAGACAAGAAAGCTGCTGTACGCTGTCGTCATTTGCAGCGTTTAAGAGGCGTTTTGGTCTATTTACATCGCTATACATGGGTTTGCTGTTTGTAAACAATCCCTGGCTGCGCGACCATGGCTGCCCACTGTTCAACCTCTGATTATTGGAAACGGCTGTATGTCAAAAAATGAACCCACGTGGTTGGCTGCTTCGCAACTTGCCCCTCCTCACAACACAAATGTATTACATGCTGCAAATGTTGACCGTGTGCGGGAGCTTTCTTGTCTCTAGCGTGAGTGACCCAGGACTTCCCTCCTACTCTACACAAAAGAACCAATGAACTCGTACCATTGAAATGTGCTAAAGGTGTTGTGTTGCGTGTTTTCTACCCTGCAGGAGGCGCCACCACCCCACCAGCCACCGGAGCAGCTCGTTCACGCTGCTGCAGTCCCTGGCCATCGAGGACAACCGGGACCGGCCCACCTACAGCGTGCTGCTGGGACAGCTCTTCGCCTTCATTGGCACCACGCCGGACCAGGCCGTAAGCAAACAACACACATTACTCTACATAGCGTTACATTGCATTACAATATATTACCTACATTACAGGCTGGAAGCAAAAAAACACACATTACTCCACATAACGTTACTTTGCATTACATTACTGTAACCAAATACCCTGTAAATGATAACTGTAAGTTGCTTTGGATACAAGCTTCAGCGAAGTGTAATGTAATGTAGGGTAATGATTAGAGTTATTTTTTTGATCCCTGGGTGGGGGACAAGCAGTCTGTTTAATGACATGTATGTCTTTCATCATATTTCCTTGCATGATGGACACCAGATGGAAATTCCTTTTGGCTATAATCTGGCACATTTACATATATGTATGCATGTATATGTTCATTAATGTGCAATGTCCTGAAAAATTAAAGTAATAATCATTAAAATGTGTCGTTATGTCAAAATGTGTCGCATATCTAAGCGATGTACCTGTCCCTGTGTGGCCAGGTGTCGAGCAGCAGCTTTCTGGCTGCGGCCCAGACGCGGTGGAGACGCGGCAGCACGCGGCGGCAGGCCCTGGTGCACATGAGGGAACTGCTCACCGCCGCCGTCCGAGTTGGCGGAGTCACACACCTGGTGGGGCCCGTTACCATGGTACTGCAGGGGGGACCCAGGTAACGACACACACACATGCCACACACACTGACACAGGCTACACACACACACACACACACACACACACACATACACATGCTACGCACACCCACACCCACACACACACACACACACACACACACACACACGCACACACAAACACACACACATACACATGCTACACACACCTACACGCACATGCACATGCACATACACAATCACATGCACATACACACTCACATCATGGACAGGGATTCATATAATATATTTAATATATTGTCATTTTTGGGCAAACAGCGCCCTCTTTTGGCCACCTCAGTGTAACTGCAGATGATTAAAGTGGTGTGTGCACAGCAGCACACCTGGGCACTGGCAGCCTTGCCAGCCCTAGTTATCCTCTGGCTGGCACTTTGAGGCTTACAAGCTGCCAATCAGGCAAAGAGTGTGTGTGTGTGTGCCTGCGTTCCTGTGTCTTTGTGAGTGCCTGTGTTCCTGTGTGCATGTGCATGTGCGCGCGCGTGCGTGCGTGCGTGCGTGCGTGCGTGCGTGCGTGCGTGCGTGCGTGTGTGTGTGTGTGTACGTGCACGCGGGCGTGTGTGTGTCTATGTGCTTGGATAGTTTCTATGGTCCCAACCCTCCTTTGGCACACGCCATGCATACTTGTGCCCTCTACCTTGTTACAGCAGTCAGAGCACATTTGTCAAGCGAGGTGACAAGACAGCCTTGCCCAAGCAGCACCCTGGATGATTGTACAATTTATACTGTAAATATTTGCTGTACAATGCCGCGTGTTAGTGTATGAGTGTTTAGAACCAGAAGGTCTGGTTGTTTAGTTGGGTCATTTTGGAAGCTATATAACATTGGGTTTTTTTTTGTGGGGGAGAGCGCTGGTTGATTAACACCCCCCAACCTGGCGGGAATCGAATTGGCAACCCTTGGGCACCCTAACCGCTTACCCATGACTGCCCCATGTGGTTGTATACTGCTTGACCATGACTACCCCTAATGTTTTAGTGTGTATGTGTGTCTGTGTCTGTGTCTGTGTCTGTGTGTCTTCACGGGTGTGTATGTTTATGCCCGCATCCCCCGTGTGGGATTGAAGAGAAGACATTGTGTGTGTCTGTGTCTGTGTCTGTGTGTGTCTGTGTCTGTGTGTGTACACTGTCCACACTGACCTGTATACTGCATATGTGATTTTACGTTTGTGTTTTTTTTGTCTGTGTCTGTGTCTGTGTGTGTACACTGTCCACACTGACCTGTATACTGCATATGTGATTTTATGTTTGTGTTTTTTTGTGTGTGTGTGTCTGTGTCTGTGTGTGTACACTGTCCACACTGACCTGTATACTGCATATGTGATTTTACGTTTGTGTTTTTTTTGTGTGTGCCTGTGTTCCCTGTGTAGGATTGAGGAGCTGACGTGTGGCGGCATGGTGGAGCAGGTCCAGGAGGCGTTTGGGGAGACCATGACCTCGGTGGTGTCCCTCTGCGCCCGATACCCCATCGCCTGCGCCAACAGCATCGGCATGCTCTGCACCATCCCCTACACCAGGTCAGGAAGCCGCTCCTGTACACACAACCATACTGTACTATATAAAATGCTTTGTACCATCCCTTAAGCCTCGTTCTCACACGTCGCTGCTAGTTACTCGCTCTGCAAGTTAAGTCAATAGAATGTCTATGTGTTCTAGCGAGACGAGGAGGCGAGTAGGCAAGGAGTGTACAAGCGATGCGATGTGGGTGGTGTCCGAGTTGAAAATATTTTTATTTCGAGCGAGGCGAGTAAGCAAGCAACCAATTGGACTGCAGAGTTCTATACTTCTTGCCTGTGCATTGGCAGTGAAAGCGAATGTTCCATGAGCAAGTGGCGAGTAGGCGAGCGAGCGAGAAGCTAGTAACTAGCAGCGTTACAGACACACCTACCAATAAACACACAAAACTTATAGTATAGACATTACACAGGCTTCCACTGGCCATGGCCTTCCTGGAATATCATGGATTTCAATAGAGGCTTGTAAGCGTGCAACCTGGGTAGCCAGCGTGAGAATTAGTCAGTAATTGGAACTCTCTCTCTCTCTCTCTCTCTCTCTCTCTCTCCCTCCCTCCCTCTCTCTCTCTCTCTCTCTCTCTCTCTCTCTCTCTCTCTCTCTCTCTCTCTCTCTCTCTCTCTCTCTCTCTCTCCAGGAGTGAGGAGCAGTGTCTGGTGCGCAGTGGCCTGGTGCAGCTGATGGACCGGCTATGCAGCCTGAGTAGCCAGCGGGAGAGCAGCTCCAGCGAGAAGCAGACCCGCAAGCAGAAGGTGGCCGCCATGGCCTGGGCCGCCTTCCAGGTGCTCGCCAACCGCTGCATCGAGTGGGAGAAGGTGGAAGGTATACACACACACACACACACACACACACACACACACACACACACACACACACACACACACACACACACACACACACACACACACACACACACACACACACACACACACACACGCTGTCCTCGAAGACAGGTTTCTGGGCCCAGCCGTGGCTCAAACAGCTGGGCACTGGACTGCCAATCCTTCCCCCATCTCTCTCTCTCTCTCCCCACTTGTTTCCTGTCTCTCTCCCATTGTCTTGTCTCCAAAAAAGCATAAAATCTCAAATAATATACTTTAAAAAAGGCAGGTCCTGGCCAAGCACGGCATTGGGTGGGAAGAGGTGGAAGGTGAAGGAGAGAGAGAAGTGTACTACCGACACACAACATTTCCAAATGACCTCTTCCACATCCAAACACACCAAACACCACCTCGCCACATGCTCTGCATACACAACAAACGCTACACACACACACACACACACACACACACACACACACACACACACACACACACACACACACACACACACACACACACACACACACACACACACACACACACACACACACACACACACACACACACACACAGGCAAGTGGGAGGAGATGGAAGATGAGGGGGGGGAGAAATGCACTACTGTTATACACAGCATTACCAAATGACATAGATGTGAACACTAGATATCGTGTTAATCCTTTTGGCGTGGCCCAACCCTTGGTGCTGCCGTACCGCCGCCACCTACAGGATAAGGTGCACACAACCTGGTCACTTGCTGATGGCAAGATTGGGAAGAAGCTGATGTTAATGTCACCTGATGCAGTGGTGTGTTTGCGTTGTAGGTGCAGCCAAAGGCAAGAGTAGGAAAAGGACAGTGGCAGCAGGTAAATGGTGCTATAGGAGCTGGACAGGACAGTAAGTGAGCCAGAACAATACACAAATGGGGACACTTTAAACAGGGACAGGTGAACACAAAATAACTATTTAAGATTTATTTAAGAACGCAAAATTGTTTGTTTATTTATAACTCAATGATTAAATGAGTAACGTAAGAAAGGACCAAGAAGGAAAGAATTTGTGCAGTATGGATGATTGATTTTGACAGCTAGCTTTATATATATAATAATATATCAATTTTTTTTCCTTTTGTTGAACAGCATATATAAATGGAATGCATAGCTGTATCTTGCGGTTGTTGTTTTCCAGTCGAATGTTGGCTTAATCCATCAGCTTCCACTGTGTATGCGTGCGCCATGTCCAGTCATGGGCAACCTGGATTTATTAGTTGCAATACGGTGCTGCATATTCCAAATAACCTTGTTTTACCTGACCAACTATCATAATTGAACAGGTAAAAGCAGATAATTTGGACTAGGTGGCATTGGATTGTAGCTTCTTAATCCAGGTTGTCCATCACCGTACACACTGTACATGTACCTCCGTGTGGTCACCATGGTGATTTCCCCTGCTCTCCAGGCGGCTCGGCCGACACGGTGCACTCTGGGCTGGCCAGACAGGTGTCCACGCTGCTGACCAATCATCTGGCGCGCGCCACCGAGTGCTGCGGCAACCAGGCGGCAGGCAACGACGCTCTGCAAGACGTACTCAGCCTGCTCAACGACCTCTCCAGGTTGGTGGGTGTAGGGTGCATCAAACGACCACCGTCTTTGCAAAATCCAGCTATTCTTTGCAGTGTTGATCCTTTGTACTTACGTTACAGTAATGTAGCCTCAAACACATGTTTCACCGTTTTTCATTAAAGATTGCACCTGATTGAGTTGGACCAGTAAAATCAGGTCTTCTGAAAAATGAGGCACTGGATTGTAACTAATGAATCCAGGTTGCCCAACACTGATTACCAACATCTCCCGTCCAGTAAAAGTTGTGCTTCCTCGGTCCCAGCCGTGGCTCAAATGGTTAGGTCACTGACTGTTACGCCAGGGACCCAGGCTCTATTCCGGCCCGGTTTCCCAATCCTACCCCATCCCTCTCTCCCACTCGCTTCCTGTCACCATCTCACACTGACCTAGCAAATAAAGGCATAAAATGATGAAAAGTATGTAATCACTTTCTTCTATCTTCACTATCTTCCCGCTCCTCCAGGAGCCACATTGGCAAGGCCATCCTGAGCCAGCCGGCGTGCGTGTCCAAGCTGCTGTCGCTGCTGCTGGACCAGCGGCCGTCTCCCAAGCTGGTGCTGATCATCCTGCAGCTGTGCCGCGCGGCGCTGCCGCTGATGAGTGTGGAGGACTGCGGCCGCGTGGCCCTGCCCTCCTGGAGCTACTCCATACACGCCCTGGAGGCCGAGCAGCGCGACGCCAGCGACCCCGCCTCACGCATCGCCGCCCTGCTGCTGGCCAAGCTGGCAGACTACGTGGTGCCAGGTGAGTACAGTAGAGTAGAGTAGCAATACTACTGAAGGAAATGGCCTCGCACATCACTGCCCAGGTACTGGGCAAGCTCGTTGTGCCAGATTTGCAGAGTTTGCCTGGATAACAATTTTATAATTGTCTATAATAAACTATCATTCATTTTTTTCTTATTTCAAAAACTTAAATGTTAAGGCTTACAATTTTCTTTTACCATCAGGCCTTGCCATCCCCTAGGTAGGGTAGGGGAAGTGCCATCCTGGGTGGCCAGTCATTTTTTTCAGATAATGTGTTTCTGATACACAGTGCAGCTTAAGCGGTATCCCATTTCTTGCCAAAAACGAAACGTTATTGATGCTGCGGTTCTGTTGCAGAAAGCAGAGTAATGCATTATAAATAGTCATCAGTTTGTGAAATGCTCTGACAAGGTGGAAGCTGAAAAAAAATGCCACTGCATGGAATTTAATCTGTAATGGATGACCAGAAAGCTTCTATTACAGATTAAATTCCATGCAGCACCATTTTTCAGTGCCTCACTTGGGGAAAGGAAGAAACACATAATACTTCTTGTGAAGCGTGTGGAGACGTAGACTTCATGGGTTTTGTTTTGGATTAATATATATGCTTTAAAAAGTCTATAGTGATTGAAATTATTAAAATAATGATAACATACGTGTATTCTTTGTGAACCATCCATCCTCCCTCCCCTCTCCCTTACCTTCCCAGGCTGCCAGACGCTGCTGTCCCCCAGCTTGTCCGACCTGGATGCCAGCCTGTCCCGCTCCAGCCCCAAGGGGGCGCTCAAATCAGACAAGGAGGGCGGCGAGGAGAGCGAGGCTGTGGACGGCAAGCTGTCCATCTTCATCCACAAGCGAGAGGACCAGTCTTCCCACGAGGTGCTGCAGCCCCTGCTCAGGTAACAGTAATGTCAACACAGAGCTCACATACTTTGGGGGAAACAAACTAATTTGAGATGAAATGTGTCGATCCGAATGATGAACATGAAAAGGACTAACAGCAGAGTGCCTTCAGACCTTCCTCTGGCTGATGTTTAAGCTGCCTGACTGCCCTCTTAACCTCAAAGCACCTGCAATAGATGTTGGTTTAGACCGACGGCAGCGCTCCCTGCCTCTCTCTCTCACACAGAAAACTGTTTGAATTAGAGGCACAGGATTAATATTGGCTATTGAAACTGAAGATTAGTGGCAACTGATAAGTCCTATCAATTCACAATGAGATTACCAAAGTGGGAGACATACTATACTGTATGTAGATGGATGTAGATGATCGACACCTGCACTAAGCCCTACTCTATTGCACATAAAAAGTGCACAAGCCCTGCCTGGTCTGTTGGTTTTGTACTTCCTAATGTTTTGCTTACTTTTGATTGTGTCCTCATTTGTAAGTTGTTTGGGATTGAACTGAGCCCTCAGGAAAGTCACAGACCAAAAGCTTGGCTATTAAAAAGAAAAAAAAGGATTCAAGTGTGCAGACATTTTTCTTTCATCATTCGTTTGGGATAAAAGTGCAACTGGCTGGAATTAGGACGTCCCCTGAGACATAAAAGCAGCCATTTTGTGCCTGCTGAGTCCAAGGGCAAAACGTCTGATTGTTTCACTCATTGCACATGTATTTGTTGTCTTCTTTTCTCATGGCCCTATAGTAGCTCGGAGGGACGGCCGTTCCGCCTGGGTACGGGAGCTAACATGGAGAAGGTGGTGAAGATGGACAGGGACATGACCAAGGTAAGCTTCCCACAGCAATGAAGTGGCGCATGCGCATCGTACTAATGCAATGCATTATGGATGTGTTTGCATGCATACACCTGGGGACCCAGGTTCGAGTCCCGCCTGGGTCATTTCTAGTGATGAGCGATCTTGATTCAGAAACTACAATCCAGTGCCACATATTCCAAATGAACCTTTTTCAAACCAAATCTTTTGAAATTTAGCACTGCATTGTAGTTTCTGAATCCAGATTGGGCATTACTGGTCATTTCCCAGCCCTACCCCATCTTTCTCTCTCACTCTCTCTCACTCTCTTCCGGTCACCATCCGATATGAAAATACTAACCAGAGAAGTAACAGCACAGAAAGAGGAAAGATAAAGATTTGATGACGCTGCCTACTAAAAGAGACAGGCTATTTGGGGCCAGGCTAGAAAATGAGAAAATGCTGTGTCCTACCCTGTCCCCCCTCATGTGTCCATCCCCATAGACGGGCTGCTGTGAGGTGGTGACAGAGGAGGCCGCGGCGGCCCTGAGGAAGGCCAACAAGTGGGCCCAGTCTGGGCTGATCGTCAGCGTGGGGCCCCCCGTGGAGACCCTGGCTCAGGAGACGTCTGGGGCCACCACCACCGGGGACAAGAAGAAGAGCGCCCAGACCGCTGTCTGCAGAGACAGGAACGCGGACCTCGCCAGGTGAGAACGTCTGTCCAGCTGTGAGGGAACGCAAGAGAGGGGAGAGAGGAGTTTAAGGAGCTGTTTCCACGTAGCTGGATATTTTTGAAAGTGCATTGGTTTAGGCCTTCTGTTTCCACATAAACAGAGTTTTGAAATCCTCATCCGGCTTTAAAAATATCCCATATAGGGGGCTAGAACACACCTGTTACAATGGAGTTTTTATTTTTATCCACATGTTGCATTTCCACATTTCTCCAAACCGGAGAAAAAAAAATCCACATTTAAAAAATATCCGGCTATGTGGAAACAGCACCTAAATGAAGCCTTTTAAATTTCACACACCTTCTCCTCCTAGTTTGTGAATGAAAGAAAAAACATTAGCCCCGATACCGTGGCTCTTGATACATCAAGAACACTTGCAGTCTTGGTCACAGATGCGCCAGCAAGACGTGCACCAACAATTTGTCCTATTTTGAACTCTGACATGTCACCAATAATGTTGTGTGCATTGCAATATTTTGAGCAAAACTATGCTCTTACCCTGCCAATTGAACCTTCACACTCTGCTCTTACTGGTGCAATGTACAATCAATGAAGATTGTGCACCAGACTGGTCCAATTTAGCCAGGTGTTTCAGTTTCATTGTCCAACCCCTGTACTTACTCTGTCCCTGGTTCCTCCTAACCTCTCAGGTCGGACCCGGTGCGTCCCTTCATCAGTGGCCATGTGGCCAACAGCATGGCTGCCGAGGTCATCGCTCTCCTCCACAGCCTCCTCACCGCCCCTGAGTCCAACACCGCACAGATCTGGACCAGCACCGCAGAGAAGGTACCACAGCACTACCACAATACAATACAATACAATACAATACAACAAAACATGTATTTATGTAGCACAGCATCACAACTATGAAGTTGAGTCAAATCAGTTTTCAAAAAAATCATTTTCAGTTACTTCAGATGTTCTACTCCGTTATTTTCAAACGTTAATTTTTTTATTATTATTTTTAAAGAAGGTTGATTATGCTGGTTGGTCAGTGTCAACTCGCATGTGTTCCACAGGTTTTGTCGCGGGCATGTTCATCCCACAGTTGGGCTAATGAGAAACGCCTTACTACTACTACTACTACTACTAGTAATAACAATAATAATAATAATAATAATTATTATTATTATTATTATTATTATTATTATTATTATTATTATTATTATTATTATTATTATTATTATTATTATGTGGTTGCGGCTCCGCAGGTGTTGTCTCGGGCACCGATGTTTATCCCACAGTTGGTCTAATAAAAATAAAAAAAATAATACAAAATTACTACCACTACTACTACTACTGTTACTACTACTAATAATGATGATTATGTGGCTGCTGTTCTGCAGGTGTTGTCTCGGGCGCTGATGTTCATCCCGCAGCTGGGCAAGTATGCGGAGAGCATCCTGGAGAGCGGCAGCAGCAGCGGCAGGAAGCTGGCCACACTGCAGGCCATCGGCAGGCAGGCTGTCGCAGCACTCTGCGCCCTGGGGGGCTTCAAGGAGACCATCAAGATCGGATCAGAGGTCCAGGTCTGTATTAATTAATTCAAATGATATTGAAGAATATTTATCGCAACAACCTCTTGCAAAGAAGAACTACTACGTACTACTGAGTTCATTTTTGGAACTGCGAACGAACTTTAGACTTTAAACGATTATGAACCATGAGCGAACTTGTTCACTTTGTAATATATGAA
The DNA here is from genome assembly GCF_034702125.1 of Engraulis encrasicolus. NCBI lineage: Eukaryota > Metazoa > Chordata > Actinopteri > Clupeiformes > Engraulidae > Engraulis > Engraulis encrasicolus. Next base: position 15,428,788 of record NC_085877.1, on the reverse strand, counting down.
CTGAGCTTTGAACTAGTTCCTGTAGAAAATTAACTTTCCCAAAACTGCATTACCCATACTTCCTGTTCCTCTCCCTCTCCTGTCCTCTGCCCTTTCCTCCAGGTGGTGGGTAAAGGTGTGCTGGGCAGTGTAGGCGTGGTGATGTCCATTAACGAGCAAGAGGGCATTGCCACAGTGAAGTTCCCATCATGCGAGTACAGGCGAGCGTGCAAGGCCTCAGACGTGCTGACTGTGCCCATATCACGCCTCTGCACCCCGCGCTCAGAGGTATGCTCACATTTATCTTGTTGCTGTTTATTATCAAAATGTGAAAGTGAAGTGAAAGCCCATTGGGAAACTCCCATTGCCATTGTGGCACAGCACTCCACAACACACAAGTGACCACTGCACACAAGGAAATTGCATTTATGCCTCACCCGTGCAAGGGGACAGCCCTCAGTGGCGCCCCTAGGGAGCAGTGCGGCGGGACGGTACCATGCTCAGGGTACCTCAGTCATGGAGGAGGATGGGGGAAAGCACTGGTTGATTACTCCCCCCAACAACCTGGCGGGTCGGGAGTCGAACCGGCAACCTTTGGGCTACAAGTCTGACGCCCTAACCGCTTACCCATGACTGCCCAAATGTCCACACAGTGTGGAGGGATCTTAAGTGTCCCTACATCAAACTCATATGCGGTACCCCTCAATTTGACTTGTCATTTCAGAGCTAGCATAAAACATCAAATAATCACTCCTTCAGGATTTTGTCTGATGATAAGCTGTAGCCAAAGCATGTGGTCAAACAGAATTTCTAATATTTCTGTCAGGATATTATTTATAATTGCAATTTCTGTGCTCCACTACATGAAAGTTATGTCATATTTATATGTTTTGTAAAAGTTTTTTGTGTATTCTGTTGACATATCATGGCTAAATGTTTTGTGAAATGCTGTGTGTGTGTGTGTGTGTAGGCGCTGCCCCTGTACAAGCTGTCCATCACGGAGAAGGTGGTGCAGGCGGTGCAGTCCATGCTACTACCACAAGAGGGCAGTCTGTCCATCCACACCTCGCTGCCCGCATCAGGGGACGGCTCCAGCCCCGTCATGGCCGCCGTGCGGCTACTGGCAGAGATACGCACCAGGTCAGACATTGCACTGCATAACCGTACATTACATTACCCTTAGCTGACGCTTATCCAAAGCAAGTAGTTATTTACAGGGTATTGGTTGCAATCCCTGGAGCAGTGTGGGGATAGATGCCTTGCTCTTGGACACTTCAGCCATAGTGAGCTAGGGAGTGGAAGACTGAAAAAGAAGGATGTGGTAGTTACATGTGGTCTAAATGTTTCCTCATGTTGTCTTCCAGGGCGTGCCTGGTGATGGCTCAGCTGCTGGAGGACAGCATGTTCTGTGAGGAGTTTATCCAACAGTGTCCTGCTGCGGTGGAGGTGCTGAACCTGGTGGCCCAGGAGTGCAGCCCTGGTAAGAACACACACACACACACACACACACACACACACACACACACACACACACACACACACACACACACACACACACACACACACACACACACACACACACACACACACTTACAGATTCATACTACAGGGTACAATGCATTTTGGAATGGTCTCTGTGTCTTCTGGGTGTATCGGTTTATGTTGATATGCATCTCCTGGACTGTGTGTGTGTTTGTATTTATGTGTGTATATCTATTTACTTGTTTGTGTGTCTGTGTGTGTTTGTGTGTGTGTGTCCAGGTGAGCGTTTGGGCATGGTGGAGTCTCAGTGTGAGCGTCTGAGGATGCTCTACCGAGACTGCGCCCGCCCCCCTCCTCCCCCGCTCCAGACCGACAGGCGACAGGTGAGTGGACACACACACACATTCATCAAATCAAAATTTACCCAAAGGTTCTATACCGTCATTTTTGCAGCGGAGTTAGTAATTAATTGTAGTTTTCCAACCTTTTTTATTATGTTCATATAATAATTAAAATTCTAAACTAAAAAAAAATGCTCACTCCATAAAGCACACACAAACAAACACACACAAACATGCATACAAGCATGTGTTAGCCTAGCGAACTAAAGCTCTACAGCAAATTCAATTTGCGGCCGCTAGGGGCGTCTGGATATCTAGGCTAAACATGTGTATGTACGCTCTTACGCACACACACGCATACATACACGCACACACACATACATACACGCACACACACACACACACACACACACACACACACACACACACACACACACACACACACACACACACACACACACACACACACACACTCACTCACTCACTCACTCACTCACTCACTCACTCACTCACTCACTCACTCACGGTAACACTTTAGAATAATGGATGCAAAAAAAGCATTATAAAGACTTAATAAATAATTAACTATTGATGAACAAAACATTAACAAACGTTTGTAAATGACTAGGAAATGTAAACAAATGCTTGTAAATGACTAGGAAATGCTATGTTAATATTTTATATTTATCAAACATTTACAAGTTGCTTGTAAATGAAAAAAATACTCTGTTATAAGGTGTGTAAAATCTTGAATATATCATTTGTAGATATTTTATAAAGCATTAATAAAACTTAGTTAATAATAAAAACATTTGTTAATGTTTTATTCATCATTAGTTAATTATTTACTGAGTCTTTACTAAGGAACATTATTATAAAGTGTTACCTCACTCACTCACTCACTCACTCACTCACTCACTCACTCACTCACTCACTCACTCACTCACTCACTCACTCACACACACACACACACACACACACACACACACACACACACACACACACACACACACACACACACACACACACACACACACACACACACACACACACACACACACACACACACAAACATGTATGTATACGCACAAACACACACTCCTTTCCCTGACCCTGTGGTTCTGCTCCTCCTCTCCGCAGCCCAAGGAGATCACGTGGTGCCCGTCGCGGGTCTTCCCCCCGGTGCGCGCCTGCATGTTCTCCTCCCACCTGACCTCCGTGACCTTCCTGGCCGACCCCAGTGCAGGGGGCGGGCTCCCCCGGGGCACCTTCATCTACGCCACATCACCTGTGCCTGTGCAGGTACAGCACGACAGCACCTGTCATGTCATCCATATTAAAGGAAACTTTCCAGAGTTAAAAGCATATTGGGCTGTTTTTTTAACAGTGAAAGGTTTTAAATGTTGTGCTTAACCATATGCCTACGTCAAACATATGTAGCACAGCTAACGTGGCTAACACGGTATGATCAAACATCATCAAAAGACATCCGATTGACGTGATTTTTCTTTCCTTTGATTATATTTACTCCCAAACCAATACGCTTCCAATTCTGGATAACTCCTTCAAATCCTTATACACCTCATGTCTATCATGGCTTTTGACTTTAAGATGACATTGTAGTAGATTTACAAGCTTATTCAACTAGACGCAGCCTGTTTAAAATTTCCTGTGGCCCAGCAACCGCATTGCCTTAGTAGCCTGGTTCTCACCAAACTTCTGTGTGTGTAGCTTGCAGAGCACCCTAAGACAGGCTTCTGCCTTAGGGCTTTGCCATGAGATTGTGGTTGTGCTGGAGAACTACCATAGGCATACAGTAGAATTTCTCAGTGTATCCTGAATAGTTCAACAGTGAACACTCGTTGAGTTACACTGCCTTCTCCCTCTGTCTCGTCAGGCTCCTTCCTTCTACTGGGAGATTGAGATTGTTTCCTATGGAGATTCAGAAGATGACAGTGGCCCCATTGTATCCTTCGGCTTTGCCACCGAGGCGGAGAAGAGGGACGGGGCCTGGACCAACCCAGTGGGCACCTGCCTCTTCCACAAGTACGAACCCTTTTGCTCTGGACTTCATACACCTGCCATCTTACGGGCCACAATTGAAGGAAGCTTTAGGGCTTTTTTGTGTTATTTTTTTTTTTACTTTTTTCCCTGTAATACATGGTTCAGTTTGCTGTTCCATGTTTTAGACATGAAAGCCAGTGAAAGTGAAAGCCAAGTGATGAAGACGATATCAAGAATGGTCAAATAAACTCATGTGGTCATTCATATACTGAGATAAGATAATCCAAGATAAAATAAGATGGGGGGAGGAGGGGGGGCATTGTCTTGGGCAAGTAAAAGTCACATGCTACATGAAATGTAGAGGGGGGAGGGATCATACAGACATATCACAAACATAAATTGGACTCCAAAGCAATTCAGCTCCTCTCCCTACTGCAAACAGAAGATTTTTTGATCTGTATTTATCCCATATGGATATTCAATTTCAAATCAAACCAAAACCATTTATCTGTTTTGGTTTTTTACTCATATCCCACATATACATGTAGTACATATACATGCATATACACCATTTACAAACATGCACACATAAATATTATATTTACCGCCTTTACATACCACAGACTTGCATTAGCCATTAGGCCATAGCTTTTCAGCTCCTCCACTCTAGAAACTGCCATCTTCTACCTCCTCTGTCTTCCCTTCCCTTTTTCCTTTTCTTTTCCTGTGCATGGCAGGCCTTTCTCTTCTTTTTTGAAGAAGTCCATGTCTGAATGTGTGTTATGCTTGTGTATGTTTACTACCATGCCAGTAAATTGAATGTCTTGTCTTTATTTGTGGTAAGCCAAGATCAATTTACACATTACCAAATAAAATAAAAGCCTTGCTGTAGGAATTAATTGCAGGTGCAAAAAGCATTAATGAAGCTATGAAGAATTCTGCATCCTTTATCTTTCTCTTTCTCTTTGTATGTTTGTTCAGTAATGGCCGAGCTGTGCACTATAATGGCTCCAGTCTACTGCAGTGGAAGAGTGTGCGGCTGGACGTGGCACTGCTGCCTGGTGAGCGTTACCCATCATGCATCTGGGGCCACATTACATTACACTTAACTGGTGCTTTTATCCAAAGCGACTAACAGTTGTTTACAGGATATTGGTTACAATCCTTAAGCCCCGTGTACATCTAAGGCGAACTGAGCGACCTGCGCGGCGGAAGTCATTATTTCTCTATGGAGGGAAGGCGAATAAAGCTAACAGAGCGAATTCGCCAAGAGCGAAGCTTCTTGAGCGACCAGAGCGAATTCTGACGATTAAACTCAAGCTAATCTTAAGCGAATTCGCTATGACGCGGTTCGGCGAAAACCAATTGGAACGTTCATATCGAGGAATGTCCCAGGCTGTCAAGACAGAGCCGTTATGTGATTAGCGGAATTCAACATATCAGTGCAGCCTCCAGAGCGAATAAAACAAATTAATGGCGAAACTTCTTCAACCACCCCAGCTACCTGGGTCGCGTTGGTAGCGCCTGACGTACACGGGCCATTAGAGTTGCACCTCAGCCATGGAGTGTGGTAGGGAGTGGAAGGGTGGGATTTATACCTGCAGCCAGGCCTGGAATTTCGTCATTTTAGGGGCAAGGCCATTTGACAGGGCATCAGAGAGGGCATCAAGGCCAGTGGCTTTATAGCAGATATTTTTTCAAGGGCACAAGGCCAAAGTGGGAGCCCTCTGATCTGAAGGCCATCTTCTTATCCGTTAGGCCACAGTTGCCCGAATGAACACAGCTTACAAACAAAGCAGCTCTGTAATATCTCCTGCAAATGTTTAGATGTATTAAGATTGGCTCATCATGAAGAAGTGTATGGGCACAGCATTTCACAGTAAATGGGGATGTACTATGAGTATGTGCATGTAAAGCTGTTGCATGCATAGATCGATACATCTGAATGTTGTGCTGCGCATGTACGCAAAGGTTCAGTAGGAAATCCTCAAGAATAGTACTGTACGCGAGGCCCCAGGTCTTGTAAGCCATGTGCTATAGAAATGTAAACGTTAATCAAGGTACTCTGTATGTATGCTACTGGACACCTTAATTTCCCTCTGGATTAATAAGTGATACTCTAGTCTATCCTCTACTTTGTACCCTACTGTAAAATGTTCCTTTATCTCTCCTCTCCTCTCTCCAGGTGATGTAGCAGGTATTGGGTGGGAGCGCTCGGAGGGCACCCCTCCGCCCCCGGGCCAGCCCCCCAAGGGGCGTGTGTACTTCACCTACTGTGGCCAGAGGCTCAGCCCCTACCTGGAGGAGGTGGCCGGGGGCATGTGGCCGCTCGTACACATCCAGAAGAAGGTCAGCACTGCCCTGGCATTACATTACATGACTTTACTCACTGTCTTTAAAAGTACACTGTCTAATGTTTTTAGTAGTTTATTTCCAGAATTCATGCTGCCTATTCCTAAATATCAGTTTAATACTTAATAAATATTCATGAAAAGATCATATTTGGCATAGTGTTAATGAGCAGCTTAGTTGCAATACCTACTCTCACCACCATCCTATACATCCTACCTACCCTTGTCTCTTCACCACAGAACACGAAGATCCGTGCCAACTTTGGCTGCCGCCCGTTTGCGTACGCAGAGGGCCAGGCGCACCGCAATGCGGCCGACCTGTGCGTGGACCTGTCGGAGGAGATCAGCGCCAACTTCGAGGCCCTGCCCTTCGCCATGGCGTCGGACAGCGACAACGATGCAGGCACCAGCGTGGCATCTGACCCCGGCTCCCAGGGTCCGCCCTGCCGCATCGCAGCCGTGGCAACCACCCAGCAACGTATGTACCATGGCATTTTAATGCAGAACTATTACTTTAATGAGCTAGCTTTCTGCGCCCACCATGTTAAATCGCAACCATGGCAACCACCCAGCAACGAATGTATCCTCATGATCGTTTGGAGTTACAGATCTTTTATTTGACTGTTAATTAACATTACGTATCCTGGCATTTTGATAGAACTATTACTTTTATGTGCTATCGTAGCCTCCGGGGCCCGTCATGCTGCATCGCAGCCGTCTCCACCACACAGCAGCTTTTGTATCTATCTCTCTTTCGTGAACATTTACAGCACCAATGCCGTAGTTGGCCCAGACCTGGTGTTGACTCTCAGGCATGTTGTGTGGATGTGTGTGTACAATAGTATTCAAAGCCTTCAAATAGTAGCTTGGCAACCCAGACTAAAACATGGAAATACTAATCTGGAATCACATAGTTTAGATATCTGAGGGCTTTGGGTGGGACCAAACTGTGACTTGGCCAACACTATGACAAATCACACAAACAAAAAAATGTTGTTGTTTTTTTTTGTTAGCCATAACTATTCTGCTCTCCAGCATTCTGTCGAAACCTGTTCCAAAGATTCTAACAGAGGGGTGGAAAAAAATATGTTTGTTGTGATTGATTGGTCCGGGCAGGCTGGTACCTATTTTATAGCATAACATTTATTAAAATGCTGCTGTTATTTGGTGGAACAGAATTGTAAGGCCTAAGCTCTAAAATAAATCCTAACCTCACGGTACTGGATTTTAAATACCGCAATAGAATCGCAATCACCACTGTACCACATGCTTCACATTTCGGAAAAGTATTTGGGTAATGTCCCAGCCTGGCATAAGGCTCCACCATCTGTTGACCTGGCTAATTTGGTTCAGGCACAAATGTAACTGATTTCAAATAGGGCATATAATTGCTGTGTTGCACTCTCTATGGAAAATGGCTGCATTAGGCATTAGGCATGCACAATATTGAACTCAAATTATCACAATATTGGAATGAAGAGAGAATATTGTCCAATTTGTTGCAGAACATGGCTTTGTGGTTACTCCTTCCTCCCAGCTATATTCAGGCCAAAGCCTTTATCAGCACAATAAGTCAGCTCTAATGATTTGGTTATGAGTGCAGCTGCAAGCTTTTGCTTGTACATGACAGTGCCTTTTTTGAAAAGGGGAACAATTAGGGGGGTGCACTGCTCTAACACACATCTAAGTCACAAGTGACTACCTGTGCAATTTGTCGTAGGAACGGTGTGGTTTATGATTTTTAGAGGTGCTCCGATTGCTCGGCTGCCGATCATGACCGGCCGATAATGGCCAAAAATAGCCTGATCGGTGATCGGAAAAACATGCCGATCAAAAAAACCGATCGAGAGATATTAAATTCCTCACGCAACCATTTGCCTTTACACCTGGCGCTGCATGTAGGCGCTGGCTCTGCACAGCTGCAAGTGCACCAAAAGAAGGCATCTTTGCTTGTCTATAACTTTTCGCCATTCCCCCCTTCATTTCCACCATTCATAACCGTATCTGCATCAACAATGATCTGATTTTCCGATCCATGCGCCGTTTACCTGACAATGTAATTTGCGATTGAGTACTCGCCAGTGAGCCATTTTACGTTATAACCTGTGTAGTTGCCTCGGTCAGCACGCGACAACTTCACGTTGTCAGCACAAACATGTCAATTATTGTTTTCAAAGTTGTAATTGGCAGTCAGTCGATTAGTTTGATAGTCGCTGAAACACCAAACGGCGACAGATGTGGTTAAAACTTGAGAGAGACATTCAGAACGGTAGTGGAGCACTGCAACTGTGGACGGTGACAGAGAGGGGAGGGGCTCTCCTCACGAGGCTGCTCATTTAAAGCGACAGGTTGTTTTTTTCTCGTATGTGGAAGACTATTTGATGTAATGTTTCAGTGTCAATTCAATCTTAAATAGTTTAGTTATTCTATGCAATAACTTATACATTGATTAATACTGTAGACTGTATTACCAACACTAGTCTGAAAGATAATAATAATAATAATAATAATAATAATAATAATAATAATAATAATAATAATAATAATAATAATAATAATAGCCTAATAATAGACATGTGCAAATTAAGATTGATTGGTTTATGGGCAGAAATGGTATTCAATAAGGATAATTAATATGCTATTAAAAAAATAGGAAATCATTTTTGTGATCGGCAATGATCGGTAATCGGCAGATTAAGATTTTTGGTGATCGGTATCGGTGATCGGGCCAAAAAATGGTGATCGGAGCACCTCTAATGATTTTCCATGAAGAATGTATCATTTGGCATATACAGTACGTTTGTACGTAGCCCATACACAACAATCGTGTCAGTTGTATCTATTCAAACAAACTGCAAGCTTCTGTTTGTCAAGTAGTTACTGTCATTGCCTTTCCACCGCTCCCCGCTCTAAGTTGCTCCCAAGCTCAGGACGCCACTTCTGTCTTTCAAATTGTAACGATCGTGCAAATCAGCACAGGTTTTCCCAGGCTACTCTACTAACAGATCACAGCATGAGTGGGCAACCTGCTCATGAGGACTCAGGTTCGAGTCTGATCTGGCTCATTTCCCAACCCCGCCCCCCCCTCTCTCCTCCCCCCAATCTCTTCCTGTCACAAGCTTCCCTACCCTGTCCAATAATGACACAAACCCAGGAAATGTAAAAATCGAGATCTTGAACACTTCTTGGCTTGGCTTGCCTGTCCTGCCAGGGACTGCAGATATTATGTAGCCTGAGCCTAACTCTGGTACAATACACGAAATAGCAACATTTACGTTTTAATTGTACATGGTCCCTAATAAACTGTAAATGAATTGAATTCGAAGTTGAATTTGCTTTTTACCTTATTTTCTTCCTTCAGAGTACAACAGCGATGCGTCGTGCCACTACAAGGTGGAGCTGAGTTATGAGAACCTGGTGACCTCGGGGCCCGACTCCCACCCCCCGCCCCTGGCAGACGATGAGAGCGACGATGAGGATGACGAGGACATGCCCAGGGTGAGCTACATGGGCCGCGTACAGTATACAGTACAGTACAGTACAGTGCACTATGCAGTACACTAGCCATAGTGAGCATGATGTGCAGGGACTAAATCCTCGGGTGAGCAAGTGCTCTTTGCATGCTGAGCATAGGGTGTGGTAGGGAGATGAAGTACAAGGTGTGAAGAGTAATACTTAATGACACGCCCAGGGTCTCTCACTCTCTATCTCTCTCTCACGCTCTCGCTCGCTCGCTCGCTCGCTCTGTCTCTCTATCAGGAGGACCAGTATGCCCTGTTGGTGATGAATAAAAGTTACTCAACTCTTCTCTCTCTCTCCCCCTCTCTCTCTCTCTCTCTCTCTCTCTCTTTCTCTCCATCAGGAGGATCACTATGCCCTGTTGGTGAAGGCCTGGGAGACGAAGGTGTTCCCCACCATCCGGCGGCGCTTCCGTAACGAGGCGGAGAGGAAGTCTGGCCTGGACCAGATCAAAGGAGCCCTGCAGCTCGGTGAGATGAGATGCACTGCTGCCATTTTACACATGGCTCTTCGCGGGGGTGGAGGTATAGCGGGGGGCAAGCAGGGCATTTGCCCCTGGGCCCAAGGCCCTCCTTTATTGGTGTTGCTATTGTGACCGTGACAGGCTGTATGGGGGACCCTATCAGTCTTTTGCCCTGTGTGCAATTGTTCCGCCACTGATCGTGTAGCGTGCATGTTTTAACCCATTGATGCCGGATGCTGCGTAGCACATTGACCCTAGCACAGGAAGCTGCATGGACTCAACATTCAGCTCATGAGATTTTACCTTTTTTAAAATAATAATAATAGGTTGTTTTTAATGCAAGATGAGGCTTGAGTCTTATCCTTTAAATGCAAAAAGATTAGATAATAAAGGTTTTATTGGCTGACAGTACCTTTTCCTAAAAATGGTGTTGAACCTGCGTTTTTCTTTATAAAAAAATGTTTAACATTCTTTGACATGGAAAAATGCTATCACACAGCAGCGGTTAAAGATCAGCAAATGGTGTCATGGCTTTGTTTTGACTATTCTGCAGGATCCCTAGACCACACATGTGACTTTGTAATGTCAGGGCAGTAGAAGTTGATTCGTGTTGACTGTCCCAAAGACCTCTGCCCCTACTGTTTCGCATACACTTGATCTTCGCCCAGTGCTTGGTCAGACTGCGCTGGTTTTTCTGGGTTTCACGGCCACGTTCACGTGAGCTTGCTGCTGCTGACTGTGTGATTGTTTGTTTGACCACGTGTGTGTGTGTGTGTGTGTGTGTGTGTGTGTGTGTGTGTGTGTGTGTGTGTGTGTGTGTGTGTGTGTGTGTGTGTGTGTGTGTGTGTGTGTGTGTGTGTGTGTGTGTGTGTGTGTGTGTGTGTGTGTGTGTGTGTGTGTGTGTGTGTGTGTTTGTTTTGTTGCTACATGTTTGTTAGGCATGGTGGACATTGCCAGGCAGACGGTGGAGTTCCTGTATGAGGAGAACGGCGGCATCCCCATTTACCTTCCCACCATAGAGGACATCAAGGACGAGGCCAACAAGTTCACCATCGACAAAGTCCGCAAAGGTCACTCACACACGCGCGCACACACACACCACTCAGTTACATCGACAAAGTCCACAAAGGTCACTCTCACGCACACACACAGATACATATACACTACTCAGTACACTACACACACTTCTCATACACACGCACACACACACACACACATACACACACACACACATACACATACACCTCAGTTACATCGGCAAAGTCTTTAAAGGTCACACACACACACACACACACACACACACACACACACACACACACACACACACACACACACACACACACACACACACACACACACACATACATACACACACTACTCAGTTGCATCAATTAAGGACACGAACATACACACCCTTCACTCAGTTACATTGACTAAGTCTGCAAAGGTCATCACAGACAGAAACACACACTTGCAGCACACAAGCACTCACTCCACTCCAGTCCCACGTGTGACAAAGGTGATTCAGGCACACACACACACACACACACACACACACACACACACACACACACACACACACAACTCAGTCAGACTTGTGCCCTTTAACACAGAAACAACATATGTAAACATGCCACAAACAGTCACCTTGACTGTGCGTGTGTGATCATCTGATTTGCTCGACCACAACTTAAGGACTGTCAACTTTTAAACACACAAAACATGAATTGCATACACTTTGACCCAGTTTTGAGTGGTCCGTGGCATCACTCTCACTCTACCACTGAATCCAAGGGTGTATGGTAATAAGTGGAGAAAGGGAGGAGGGAGGAGGTCCTGTAGCCCTACATTTATCAATATGGATATACTTAAAGATCTGAAGCCCCTATGCACAGCCAGTTTCCTGGTGCTGGTGAAGAGCAGTCATCAGTAACCCAAAGGGAAAAAGGAAGAATCACTGCACATTTTATTTTGTGAACAACGTGTTTCGCTTGCGCTTTTTCAGGTTCACTTACTATTGTTAGTAAATAAAAATTGATGCCGCGCAATACCCACCAATTTGGGCCAAAAATGCCCAGGCCAAAGACGCTTGGGAACCGCTGTCCTAAACCCTTGTCATAACTCCTACAGGGCTGATGGTGGTGATCCGTTGTCCAGACAGCAACAACACCAGTAGCACCACGGGGGGCATGGCACTGCCCAAGTTCGCCATCAGGGGCATGCTCAAGACCTTCGGCCTGCACGGGGTCGTCCTGGACGTGGACTCGGTAAGACTCGGGTGACTCGCCTGGACTGGTCATTTGGGCATACCAGGGCATTTTTCCGGTGGGCCGAAAGGACCGATGCTGTTGGATTTGTTGCATTTTCTTGAAAACCGGCCAACATTTTAGAGGGGGCCACACAAAAATACCTGGGTTGTTTTATTGTCCCATAAAGCCCTGTGTGTAACAACCTCCAACGTATATAAGAACTTTCTGTCAGCGCAATGAATCACCAATTAAATAAGCAGCGCTACGCACTGTTTTGAGGTATTGACCCAGAAAATGTAATTATTTTCCCACCAGCAAAACTAGGGATGCACGATGTATCAGCCAGAATGTATCGGTATCGGCCGATATTTGACATTTGGTCCGATGGGTAAAACTGGTCCGATGTTAGCGCCAATGTTTTTTTTAATATGTTACGGTTCTAAAAGATTGGACTTGACGGTGACTTTCATTGTTTGTCTTCTAGTTTGTCTCTATTTTTTATCTAATTTTATCACAGAGAGTTAAAAAATTGTTTTTGGAAATAAGAGGACATTCAAAACTTCAGTTTGTTTGCATCATTGTCAGTGTGTATTAAATGTTATCTCTTTAAAAAATAAAAAATAACAATCTGTATCGGTTAATATCGGTTATCGGCCAAAACCCCAATATCAATATCGGTATCGGCCAACATTTTTCACATTGTGCATCCCTAAGCAAAACAATGTGCGAGGTTTTAGTTGGGTTTAGATGGGTTTAAGTTCAACCTTGGGATCTCCACTTGAACATACAGCGTGTTTCTTTTTTCATCGCTGTTAACTTCTTTTTGTCGTTCCTCCAATGCTCCCAGGTGAATGAACTCGTGCAGGTGGAGACGTACCTGCGTAGCGAGGGTGTGCTGGTGCGCTACTGGTACCCCATCGAGATGCTGGAGCGCCCCCCGGCTGGCTCTCGCAGAACTGCGGCCAACGGCCTTGTCTCTCTGGACAGCAGCAACATCCAGATACACAGGTAGGTGAGATGAACGTGTGGTCATCAGATTGACTGGTACTTTCTCAGTGAGTTCCACGGCTCGCATCTTTGTCCGCGTGTCTGTACTAGGGAGCTTTTGAGGTGTGAGTTTGTTTGCGCACCTTGAGCGCCAAGTGCGTTTGCGCACCTTGACCGGCGCATGGCTCTGCTCAACATCTGAAATAATACATAATGTATATGTGTTTGTGTGTGTCACTCAACGTCTTAAATAATAAATGTGAATTATTGTGTTATTATCTGTGATTCATGTATATATCTGTGTGTATTTGTATATATATGTGTGTGTGTGTGTGTGTGTGTGTGTGTGTGTGTGTGTGTGTGTGTGTGTGTGTGTGTGTGTGTGTGTGTGTGTGTGTGTGTGTGTGTCTGTGTGTGTGTGTGTGTGTGTGTGTGTCTGTGTGTGTGTGTGTGTGTGTGTGTGTGTGCGCCCGGCCCTGTAGGGAGCTGTTGAGGTGTGAGAGTGCGTTGGCGCGCCTCTACTGCCGCATGGCACTGCTCAACATCTTCGCCCCCAAGAGTCCCCACACCTTCACGCGGCTCTTCCACATCCCGGCCGTGCGAGACATCACCCTCGAACACCTGCAGCTCCTCTCCAATCAGCTGCTCGCTCCACCACTGCCAGGTCAGTACTCACTGGAGGACAGTAACATTGCTTTGCATTACATTACATACCACTGCCTTGTCAGTAGTACACATTACATTATTACACATTACATTACAAAGCGACTTACTGTGACATTTTTGAGTACAGGCTATAGGTTGATATACCGAGGTATTGAGTGGAAGGGTGGGATTCGAACCTGCAACCCTTTGATCTAAAGCCCGGCTCCTTAACCATTAGGCCATGGTTTAGTCTAGTGGAGTTTTTTTTTAAAACTCTTGTTAGCGTTTGTATAGAAAAAGAGAAAAACAGAGACTTGAATAGTATTCTCCTTACTGCGCACACTAGCTTAACATATTAATCCTCCCTATCCAGACGGTACGATCAGCTCCAGCTCCATCCTGCTGGCCCAGTCGGTGCTGCACAACCTGCAGGGCCAGAGCTGCTCCCCCACGGAGCTCTTCTACCAGGGCAACGCCCAGACCATCTCCGAGTGGCTGACCGTGGCCATCACGCGCGCCCTGCACCAGGGGGACGACAGCCTGCTCGACCTCACCAAGCAGATCTGCTGCTTCCTGCAGGTCAGTGGACAAAGGGGATCCCCACTGAGCAGTGATGGGAAACCTGGACCCATTAGTTTACAATCCAGTGCCAGAGATTCCAAATCCCCTGGTTTTACCTGTCCAATCCAACCATGTGATCATTCAACCGGGCCCATCACCTGCTCAAACTAGGTCATTTGGAATATATGGCGCTGGATTGTAAAGTGATGAATCAAGTTAATTAATTTGTCCCCAGACACCAGAAGGGTAATGGAGTTGCAGTAATGGGTAACCTGGACGCATGGCTTTGCAATCCAGTGTCACATATCCTATTCCTGCATTTTTCTGGTTGTGTATACCATCCATACTCATTAACCTATTTAAGCCTAAGGCACCTGCAAAAAGTGCCTGCTGAATGCCAAAGCCCTTTTGGGGAAAGGTGACCTCAGCCTACTGTATAAAAGCCTAAATACATCAGGCTCCGAAGCACATAAAGACATGAAATAAGTTGCAGTTGAAAGACAGGACTCTCATCTTGCATTAGAATGTGTTCATTCAGCTCTAACATACCCACATTTTTAATTAAAAAAAACTCAAGTCAAATCTCAAGAGTGTGAATGCAGCGTCTATGTCGCTCCGGGAGCCTAGGTCATTGCAGCGTATACACAGCATCAGGCTAAAATGGGTTAACNCAGGGTTTCCCAAACTGTGGTGCGTGCACCCCTGGGGGTGCGCGGCCTGCCATAAGGGGGTGCGCGAGCTAAATAGAGAAATGGTGGATATGTGAGTTTTTATTGGAAAAGAGGTCTCCCCAAAACAACTGTGCATAATGTGCTGTGAATGCACAGTGAATCATACTTGCATGGCCATCAGCACATCAAAATATTGGCTTAGGGGGTGCGCGAACCACACTGAAATGTACAAGGGGGTGCGCAGGGGAAAAAGTTTGGGAACCGCTGGGTTAACCCATTGATGCCTGATGTTGCGTTGCGCAACATTGGCCCTGGCGCCTGGAGCTGCATTACGCAACATTCAGGCTCATGAGATTTGAGACAACTTCATTAAAAATCTCTCCTTGTTTGAGATGAATGGACACAATCTAATGAAAGATGAGGGTCTTAGCGTTTAAATGCAACTTAGTGCATATTTTTATGTGCTTCAGAAGCTGTATAGGCTGAGGGCAGCTTTTCCTCAAAATAGCTCAGGCATTCAGCACCCTCTTTTGCAAGTGCCTTAGGCGTCAATGGGTTGAAGGGAATGTTTCTTTTCTTTCCTCTGTTCCGCAGAACGCTCCTGATCAGTTCACCTCTGAGGAGTTCCCTGTGACCGAGTCCAAGGTCAGCATGGACGTCAACTTCCCCGGAGCTGCTTTTGTGGTCGTCTCCTGCAAGGAGAGCCAACAGGGATGCCGCAAAGAGTGAGGAGCTTTCATTTCTCTCACCCACGCATGCGCACACATGTGCACACACAACACACTCGCACTCAGTCACCTTCGGCAGACTATAGACATGGTACAAATGGAGGCAAAATAAAAGTTGAATGTTTGAGTTGATTGAATTAAAGATAGTTAGAAGATACAATCTATAGCCCCCTTTTCACCTACTGTAGTTTTTCCGACCTTTAATGAACCATTTCTATATATTTTTCCTATATTTCTATATTCGCCTTGTTTTTATACTCCCTCTACAGCACATCGCTGTACAAGGCTCCGTTTTGTGCCGTATGACCAGGAAACAGCTGTGTGAATTCTGGATAACATTATAAAATTGGTGATCTGTCTAAGTTTTTTTTTCTCACTTGTTTATCTCCCTCTCCAGCTCTTCGCTCTACAAGGCCCCGTGGGCGCGGGTGCTGGTGTACGGCCTGGGCCACAAGGTGCGGCGTAACGGCCAGCTGAGTCTGATGGAGGCCGTGTGCTACCCTCTAGACGCCTCGCCCTCCAACACGGGGCTCACGCCACCACCCACCACACACCAGTACCCCTCCATAGTCATACCCACCGACAAGGTTCACATCAAACTGGGTGAGTGCACCACGAGCAGTCGCGCACACACACACACACAGACACACCCATAAATACCGATACTCACAGACACACACTTACAAACTTGTCTTTTGAAAGTAATAAGGAGGATGATGACAATATTCCTGAGCCAAACTTTTGTGTCAAAGGATATTGCATTCGTAATAGTCCTACTTCTACTTCATGCAATTCTGCTCGTGATAAATCGGAAATGTTGAAAACGTGTTTTTGTGTTGTTGTCTGTCAGGTGTTTCGCCTCCTCCTGGCACGGTGCTGGTACTGCACTCGCTGCCTCTGGAGTTTCCGCTGGCCATGGCCTTCGCGGAGCAGCTGCTGACGTGGACGCTAGGCGAGGGGGGCGGAGAGCATGGCAGCTCAGACGACGAGGCCGACACCGTGCCCTCAGCCGTGCTGCTGCAGGTGGTCGAGCTGCTCGGTGAGTTGAAGGACAGATTAAGACTCTATGGGGCCCTGGAACAGACAACAAGAAAGCCAACCCTCCTTCATGGGTGTTGCTAGTTTGCAAAAAGATTCAGGGTTTTAGGCCAAATGTTGGAGACCCGATGTTCAAGGGTATGTTCCCTGAGAAGAATTAGAAATACTGTTGTTAAAATGTGATTTTAAGGCAATATGAGAAAGGAAATATAGAGGCTGTGGCTCTGAGGCCCCTTGGTACGGGCCCAGTAAGCCTGTGCAATAATCGACCATTGGGTGAGTCACACAAACCGCTTTGTGAAGTGAAGTCCCCATTGGTTATGCATGGACTATTAATAATCCTGTCCTCATCAGGCGGCCTCCTGTGGACCACGGACCTGGCTCCCTGCATCAAGGAGCTGCTGTTCCACCTGCTGGCGGAGCTGTTCCGCAAGATCCACCAGCTGGAGCAGCGTCGCAGCCTGGGCAGCCCCAACCCGCCGGCGGCCCTGCTCTCCAGCTCCATCGCCCTGCTCCTCAACCCCTGCCTGGCCGTGCTCATGGCCCTGCAGAGCGAGCTGCGCAAGCTGTACGACCGCGAGACGCAGGGCTGGCTGCAGACCGTCGGAGGCGCCAGCGGAGGTAATTCTCTTATTATTATTTTTATTATTTATGTCATGTATAGTATAGTATAGTATAAGGTCTGCGACCGAGAGATACAGGGGTGGCTGCAATCTGATGTTTAGCCGAGACCCAGCGGCCCAGAGGAGGTGCTTTACTTATTATTATGTCGTAGTAGTAATATGCAGTGTCTAGTCGAGACCCAGGGCTAGCTGCGGACCATCGGAGGGGCCAGTGGAGGTGATATACAGTATATTGGCTGCAGCAGCAGCAAAATAAATATATCGATTCATTCCTTCTCCCTCCTATACTGTAGGTGGCGCTAGTGGCAATGTGAGTAGCAGTTTGTCCAGGGTTCAGGCTGCGGTGGCGGTGGCAGCTAGCCTTGTGACCCATCCTACGTACTTCTGCCAAAAGATTGAAATGAGATGGTAGTATTATGGGATGGTCAGGACCAGGCTAGGTGGCAGCAGCAGCGGTGAAATAAAGAAATAAATAAGTTGCTTCCTTCTTTCTCCATCCTCTAGGGGGAGGTGTTGGGAGTGGCGGTTCGTCCGGGGCTCAGGCTGCGGCAGCAGCAGCAGCAGCTGCGGCGGTGGCCCTGGCCTCGGAGCAGAGCCGCTTCTCCACGTACTTCCACGCGCTCATGGAGGTCTGCCTGGCCGTGGCCGAGGTCACCCTGCCGCTCAGCGTGGGCGGCTCGGGTTCCGGCTCCGTGGGGGTCGGAGGCGGCGGTCCGGGAGGTCCCGCCCTCACGTCCTCCAGCGCCCCCAACCTCAGCGACTCTTCCTCCTCCTCGTCATCCTCGCCGGGCCAGACGCCACACAGCCCCAGCCTGCTGTCCAAGCGCAAGAAGGTGAAGCTGAAGCGGGAACGCGGCGCGGTGGCTACAATGGCAGCGGCAGCGTCGGGAAAACGCGGCTCCGGCGGCGCGGCACACCTCTCCGAGAGCGACAGTGCCTTGCTCAACATGGCGGGCGGCAAACCCGAAGACATGCTGTGGTTCCACCGCGGGCTCACGCTACTCATCATCCTGCGGCACCTGGCCAGCAAGGACCCCCAGGGGCTGAGCGTCACAGGTGAAGGACCTATTTACAACTAATTCCATGTCAATTTCACACGATTCCCTAGAATCTCCCGGCATGATGGATTTTTCACCAACAGAAAAGTTGAGTTCTAGTATATGCATCACAACACCACCCTTACAAAAATACAGATCTCATCCGTCATCAGGGGGGAAAGTTTGTTTTTACCTCTTACCAGTCTTTAGATGACGTCTTTAGCCGGGTCGGTAGTCTGGTAGTAGCCAGGATGGTGCAATCACCCCTCATTCCACTATGGATTCAGGTTTTTTTGTTTGTTTTCAACGGACTCAATAAGATGCATATTCAGTGCACTACATTAATTACCAATTGCTCATTTATTTCTGGGCATTAGCTGTGGTTGTACCACCTGACGTCAAACGCCAATGACCCAACCATGACTTAACATTTTTGACGTTCCCAGGGGACGTGGTGGCGGATGTGTGCCACTCCCAGGTCCTGGTGCAGTACATCAGGCAGTCTCCTAACTCCTCTCCTCTGCTCTCCTCTCCTCTTTTGACTCCCCAGGGGACGCGGTAGCAGATGCGTGCCAGGCCCTGGTGGGGCCCACGGCCCACAGTCGTCTGCTGGTCATCTCGGGCGTGCCCACTCACCTGGAGGAGTCCGCCGTGCGCTCGGCCATCAGGAGGGCCTGCAACGCTCACGGGGGGCTGTTCAAGGACGAGATCTTCATCCCCCTGCAGGACGAGGTTAGCCTGGTTAGCTTTGCATAATCAGTCCGAAATGAAAGACAGCATGGAAGCTTGGCCCAAAGCGCTAGCCTGAGATTGGGAGGGGAAAGGTGACGCATGTTACATGGCAAATGGAAGCTTGCGTTTTTTTAATACAACTGACACGATCGGCTAAAGGCTATGTATACACCAAATTGTGCATTCGTTTTGAATTTATCCTCACTGGATGATGGTAAAAAATGTTGCCTTTGTCCTTGTCACTCCCAGGACCCCAAGAAGCCCATCAAGGGCTGCGTGCCCACGCCACAGGACGGGAGGCCCCCGGCGGAACGCCTCACCCCCGCTGCAGGCCCCCAGGGAGGCATGGTCCATGTGGGTCCCGTGATGGGTGTGGGGGGCCTTGTAGTAGTCAGTGGTCTTGGGCCCCGGGCTGAGAGCCCCGACAGCTCCAGCAGTGCCACCCCCGCACGCAGCGTCACCGCCTCCAACTCCGCCTCCACCAGCCAGACCTCCGTCTGCAGGTCTCTGTCTTAGTCTGCCACCAAATTGTTTACAGATGCTTTTTATCAACTAGGGTTTTTACTTGCTTTGTATGTCTCTGCCTCTTTTCTTATTGTGTTTTATCTGTGCGCTTTTATTGCTTTTGTTCTTTACTACCTTAACTATTCATTGTTTCTTCCTTTATTATTATTAATAAATTCATTTTTACGGGTATTTATTTCCAAGGATTATCTTTTTATTTGTGAAGCACATCGAGTTGCCTTGCCTGAAAAGGGCTATATAAATAACTTGCCTTTCCTTGCCTTGCAGCTCCTCCCAGGGTGGAGGAGGAGGAGGTGGAGGAGGTAGTGGAGGGTCTCGGACCGCCAGCGAGCTCTCTGTAGACCAGGAGCCGTTGCCTGGTTCTCCTGCCGCAGCGGCGGCTGCAACTGGTGCTAATAACCTAGTGCCTCCACCCACCCCGCCGCCCCCTCCACCACCACCAGCACTGGGGCCAGGCGGGGTAGGACACCACCACCACCACCACCCTGTCCCGGGCCAGGAGCCCCCTCACAACGTGTCCAGCCAGGAGAGCCTGGACATCTCGCTGTGCAGGTCATTTACACCTACTAGTACATTACTGTTGAATAACAAGGATCCAACTGTACAAGTGATGAAACACTAGTGAGTGTCTAGGCATTTTTTTATCAACACTATTGGGCAACAACGCTGTAAGATTTTATTCGGACAGTTTATCACGGCAACACTTTTATCAGAAGAACTTGGATCAGCAGAAGACAATGTTATGTTATCAGAAAATTAGGAGCCAAGCATGTCGTTGCCCAGCAACATTTCTCAAAATGTTGCCCTGTGTATCATCACCCACCTGAATAGCACATTGCACCCTGTTTATGAATAACTGCACTTCACCATTGCACTGTATTTGAGATTTGTGTGGGTTTTTGTCCTGTCATGCTGTCTTTTGTCCCAAGCGGTGGGTTTATTGAGTCTGTCTATTTTGTCCTTTTTCATTTCATAACTCTATCTATCTATCTATCTATCTATCTATCTATCTATCTATCTATCTATCTATCTATCTATCTATCTATCTATCTATCTATCTATCTATCTATCTATCTATCTATCTATCTATCTATCTATCTATCTCTCTACCTATCTATTTATATCTATCTATCTATCAGCACGGGGAGTTTGGGGAGCCTAGGGAGTCTCGGGGAGCCCCCGGATAGCGCAGGGTCGGATGCAGCCTCGGGGTCGGACGCCGGCTCCATGTACACAGTGACCTCGCTGGACAACAACGCCAGCCTCAGCCGCCCCATCAAGGGATACGCAGTCATAGAGGTCAGAAGTCACGCAATATGCACACACTTCACATGCATGCTTGCGCACACATAATACACATGAACACGCACATACAAAACACACACACACACACGCTCACATTCACACTCACACACATAAAGGTCAGAGGTTGCACAATAGAAACACACACGTGTGATGTGAAAAAGAATATTGGACGAAATCTAGACTAAGCGAGTCTTGCCCTTCAGGTCAGAGCTCGTGCCAAGGTGGAGAAGATCAGGGCCAGCCTCTTCAACAGCAGCGACCTGATTGGCTTGTCCAGCCTGGAGGGGGAGGAGGAGCTTATGGAGATGACCAATGAGGAGATCCTGACGGCCTCCAGTGTCAACCAGAGCCTGTTCGACACGCAAGGCAGCTCCGCTCTGGAGGACTACTTCCTGGATAAGACCATACGAGGTCAGTGCCTCTCACGTACACTCTAAAACATTGCAAGCCTGTTAAACATAAAACGGTAAGTTGCCCTGCTGCCTTAAGCGTATTTATTAACTCAACTTGAGGCTTTCTCAAGTTGAGTAACCTTACAAAATTAAGGCAGCAGGGCGACTTACTTTTCTACATTAGACTGGCTGCAATGTTTTGCAGTGTAATGTTTTCAGGCCGCCCTGAACGTCTATGTCACCCATTCCCGCACCAATTACATTTGGAACTAAAGTGCTTACCTGCAAACCTCCTGCATTTAATTCATACCGGGCTCTGAACAAATGTGACCATTTGTTACCCGGATGAAGCTGTTGACATCCACGTTGTCATCACGGTTCGCAGAGAAAATAATGAGTCAGCAATGCAACTGCAAATAAGACCATGACCCATACCACATACAAGCTGTTGTCCATGGGCCTGGCTCATATCCCATGTGAATTCTTAAAAAAAAAATGTATTTGCCTTTTTTAATTTATTTAACATTTATTTGATTATCCTCATGGCACAGGTGACAAGCTGGTCCCGGGTGCGCGCGACGTGCTGACGGACATCTATAAGAGCTGCATTCTGTCGGAGCAGATGCTGAGCCTGACCCCGGCCAAGCCCTTCAAGGTCACGGACGTCTACCTCAGCAAGGAGCAGATCAACTCGCAGACGCCCGGCAACCTGCTGCATGTCTTCTTCACGCACGTGCGGCCGCCCAAGAAGGTGCTGGAGGACCAGCTCACGCAGGTAGTCAAGTATAGCACCCAAATACACACTCTATTAATCACACAGGTAGTCAAGTATAGCACCCAAATACACACTCTATGAATCACACAGGTAGTCAAGTGTAGTGCCCAAATATAGTTTTGTTAAATAGCACCCCGATACACATGGTTCTCATCCCGCAGGTAGTGAAGTATAGCGCCCAAATACACACGCTCTTCATCATCGGCCCAAATACACACTTGTCAAGTATAGCGTCCAAATACACACTTTGTTCATCACGCAGGTAGTCAAATATAGTGCTCAAATACACTCCTTGTTCATGACGCAGGTAGTCAAGTATAGCGCCCAAAGACACACTTTCAAGTATAGCGCCCAAACACACAATTGTCAAGTATAGCGCCCAAACACACAATTGTCAAGTATAGCACCCAAACACACACTTGCCGGTTTGAATCCCACCCCTTCCACTTCCTACTGCACTCCATGGTTGATGTGCCCTTGAGCAAGGCACCTAATTCCACATTGCTCCAGGGACTTTAACCAATACCCTGTATCTTAATAGCTGTAAGTCCCTTTGGATAAAGTTGTCAGCTAAGTGTACTGTAATGTAAGTTAGTAGTCTTCACATCAGGGCTCCCACTGGTAATGGAATGTCTGTCATGGATTTTGACTATTTTGCAAGCGCAGTCAGGGAATATCATTGAGATCAGTGTTTTTGTTTTTGTCTGAAATGCTTCCCGCAACATTCTAGAATGCAAACACCTCAAGACACTTGTCTGTTCAGGCAAACATGCCTGTTCAGTGCAGAAGAGAGTTGTGCGGAATGAGTCTCCTAACAATCTCATCGGATCTGCATGTCTGTATGGTGATGATACAGTAGGCAACTTTTTGAGCCACACTTTTACGCAAACATATTGTTATTTGGACAGTTTATCAACAAAATCCTTGCATCAGGTTGCCATGGCGCCGCGTCGTTCGGCTGCCTATCTGGTAACTCCTGCTCCCGTGCAACTCTTTTAACTTATTTTTTATGGAATTTGACCATATTTATTTTGTGATTTTGTTACATTCATGACCGCGTGTATGGAAAGCACTTTTAAGTGCTGTCTACAGCGTCAATGTAAAGGTGCGTCAATGTAAAAGTTTGATTAATTTCACCGTGGTGTCCAGTTCAATTGATAGCGGTGGAATTACTATGGAGACGAAATGCGCATTTCGGCCGGGAGTCGTTGGAGCAAAAAATGGATCCGACGGCACTTCTTTCCCATGTCAGCGGATATTTGCGGGACTTTTGTACATCTTGGTGAACGGCAAGTGCGAGGATGCCGTTTTTGTCACCCTGCGAGCGCAACTCATCCAACCCGGAAGAGCGCTTCCCCCCTCCAAGAGACTGCGGCTGTCTACGGTCGTTACTGTCTGCGTTGATCTACGCCTCCACACAGGATTCCACCTTCTCAGCTATGGACCGGACAATTACCTTACTCTATTTGTCTGTCTGTCTGTTTGTTAGTCTTTCTGCACTATGGAGTTAACCAGAACTGTCATTTCACTGCAAGCTAGCCCACAAGGTTAGGGTTGTATGTGACAAATAAATTACTCTTACTCTTACTCTTATCAGGAGAACTTTGATCAGCAGTAGACTTATTTATTCAATCATTTTATTCAAAAAGTAGGAGTCACTCATACCATTGCCCAGCAACTTTGCTGGTAAAGTCGCCCTATGTATCCATTGCCTGGTCTGCCTTGACTTTGCCATCCCACAGCACTTCAGGGAGTGCACAGAAAAGCAGACACAGTCACTTAGCTTTGTTTTTTCAAGTCAGCCCCCTATCAGTAGTTCTGTCAGGTCTGTTAAAGTCAATAAACGCATACATGCACAACATAAACATAAACATGCACTTGTTCTAAAAAAAAAACACACACACCAGTTCACTGCATCATGTTGAACAATGTTTATTCACGTTTGCAGATTCTGCGGAAGTACGGCACGGCAAAGCCGAACAAGAGCAAGTACAGCAAGGCAGGCAAGGAGCAGCACCAGGGCAAAGTAGTCAGCACCAAGAGAGCCATCACCAAGCCACCCAGCAAGGAGAAGAGTGTACTCAACAGCGTCAGGTAACGTTACACACACACACACACACACACACACACACACACACACACACACACACACACACACACACACACACACATACTGTACATCCATATGCACACATGCTGTATACATACTGTATGCATATATGCAAATCTATACAAACAGGCAGAATGCTATGGTGTGTTTTATGCATGTTATGTACAGTGCTAAACTTGTTTCAGGTGTATAATTGGGAAATGAATGAATGAATGAATGAATGAACAAATGAAAGGATGGGAAATAGAAGGAATAAGCAAGCAGATGAATGAGTGAATACAGTGTCTGAGCATACAGTGTCTGAGCACACCGTATCGGTGAATGTGGTTTTGTTGGAAATTCTTGTAACAGTCAGTCATTACGAATGCAGACTTACATCATCATATAATGAGGCAATTGGCTGGCAGTGACCTCGCTGTCATGACTCCATTAGTGGCATGAAGTGTGCTCCATCTCACGTAGCCCAGGGTTCAATTAGGTGTGTGTGTGTGTTTCGCCCACTTACCTCAGGGTTTAATCGGTTGTGTGTGTGTGTGTGTGTGTGTGTGTGTGTGTGTGTGTGTGTGTGTGTGTGTGTGTGTGTGTGTGTGTGTGTGTGTGTGTGTGTGTGTGTGTGTGTGTGTGTGTGTGTGTGTGTGTGTGTGTGTGTGTGTCGTCATTTGTGATGTGTTTAAAATGGAGGCAGAATTGGTGCTTGAAACACATTACTGCATCCTACACAGCTTAAGTTAATATCCACAAATTATCCACTGTGCCCCCGTGCTGTAATTAAGGTAATGTGTGCGTCTCTGGTCCTCCTTCCTACTGAAATCATAAAGTGCATTCTGCTGAGCCGTGTGTCTGTGCACCTTTCCCTGTGCTGAAGGATAAATAACACAAGGAGATTTGAGTCCGGAGCCCACAAAATGATCAGAGGCAATTCCCATCCAAACCCTAGAAACTAAAGTCTGGAAATGAGACTATGCTGTCTTCAGGCAAAGGCAGAAAGACTTAAGACTTAAAAAAAACATTCTTTCTTCAGGAAATCCCCTTTGTGAACTCTTTGATTGTTCAACCTAACTTGAACTTGCTCCAAGCCCCCCTTCTGCCTTCAGCATACTTTTTCACAGGCCAATTCTGTTCCACTGCACGGTTCACAGACATGGCATTAATGTGCAATATGTGACCAATAAGCTATCCTTGTGTCCAGGGCCAGATTCAGATGGCATAGGCTACAGGTTGCACCCCCTGTCAATATCCTGTCAAAATTCAGCATTTATTTCAGCTGCAGCCATATCTGCGTTAATCTGGAACCTGCTTGTGTCCTTGTGTCCTCAACAGGACGGCGCTGAGTGAGAAGAAGCCGGTGCTTAAGCCAAAGTCTCCAGAGAAGGCTCGGCCAGACGAGAAGGACCTGGAGAAATCCCCCGCCAAGAAGCTAGAAGGTAACCTCAGCTGCATCCCGTACACTCTGCTCCCATGTTTTATTCAAATAAAAATGTATGTAACATGGAGCAGAGTGTGCATCTTCATTTTCTGCGATACACTAATTCTAATCCAGCATTTCCCCATATAATAGTTAAGGCAGCCACCTTGTCAACAGGCACATACCACCTTGACTAGCTCTACAGAAAAGACAAACATATTGTGAAAGATGAAAGATATATTGTGAATGTAATTTCCAAAGCTTAACAATGAATCGCAAAAGGTACTTATTTTTGTGGAGTTCAATGGCATGTTTCACACATGTTTCAATGGCATGTGGCATAACATTCCCTTTCTAATAATGTCTAAATGTCTGATAACTTGTATGAAATATGTATACCTGGGCTTTTGTCATATACAACAGTGGTTACCAAATCTTTTCTGCCCGGACCCCCATTTTTACTGAGGCATAGTCTGGGTTTCAGTTTTGGGTATCACTGAATGCTGTTTATGGGTGACGCAATCTTTCATGCTTCATTTAGTGCACATCTTCCAGTCTTTGCCTCCATGTGTTTCTGTTCTTTTTATGACATTATGATTCAGAGAGCATGTGTAATGAAGTGTCATTTAGCCCTTGGTCCAGATCAGAATTATTTTTACATTGTTTGCAAACATTGCTCATGTGTTTATTTGTAAATATGTTGTTTTGGGTCTGTTGGTAAATATTTTGACACGTTTTTTTTGCTTCAGGTCCCCTGTTGCGTAACCCGAGACCCAAGACTTTTCCCTAGATACTTGAGCCCTTGTTTTCATGCAGTCAAATATGCGCGTGTGTGTGTGTTTGTGTCACGTGCTGGCGGGTTGTGTGTTTTCTTTGCCCTCCCTTTCATGTTTACATCTCTCTCTCTCTCTCTCTCTCTCTCTCTCTCTCTCTCTCTCTCTCTCTCTCTCTCTCTCTCTCTCTCTCTCTCTCTCAAACATTTTGTTTGTGGTAACCTCCGACTGACCGTTATCCCATTTTTTGTTAAATGTATGGAAACATCAATGCACCAAAACATTGTTTATTCCAATAATCTGTTTACTGTCAAAAATTAGTTTATTGTAATTGTGTAATCTGTTAATTGTCAAAAATGAATTCATTGTAATTGTGTAAACACCTCTCCTCCCCTTCTCTCCTCCCCTTCTCTCCTCCTCTCCCTCAGTGCCAGAGGAGAAGTACCTGACTCTGGAGGGTTTCCACAAGTTTGCAGTGGACCGGGCCAAGCAGGACATCCGCAGTGTGTGGCGGGCCGTACTGGCCTGTGGCTACGACCTCCACTTCGAAAGGTCAGACACACCCCCCTGAGCACACACACACACAGACACATGCACACACATGCACATACACAGCCCCCACCATACCCACCCTTCCCCCACCACTCATGATCCCCAACCTGGTGGTCTTGCAACCCCCTCGTACATACTGTAATTGCCTCCACCAAGGAGGTTATGTGATCGCCTGAGTTTTTGTGTGTGTGTTTGTTTTCTGTGCTTGTTAGTTCACTGCTATTCCACTGCCTGCCACAAGGCGCGCACAGTGAGCACTGAGCAGAGGCGTGCCTGCGTCTTTCTCAGCAAGGAACAGGGAGAGACCCTCTCCTTCCAGCTTCAACACCCAGTGCATTTCACCCAAAAAGTTGTTCATCTGCAGGCAGCCTTCATCCGCAGGCAGTAATCAGTCCTGTCAAATGAATTACCACCCCTACAAAAATATTCAATTTGTGATGTGTGGCCTAGGCTATGTTATCATTGCTGTTGCGCGAAGGACAATGACCACCCCCGCAGATCGTTTAGGTTCACAATGCTGTCAAATTAATTACGTTGTCAAAAATATGGAATGTGATCGTGTAAGTTCACAATGTTGTTGTGGACTGTGACTTAGGTTCACAATTCTGTCGAATTAATTAGGCTACCGTTGCCAAAATAATTTATGACTGTAGGCCTAGGCCTACATTCACAATGCTGCTAAAATTCATTACATCCCCTTCGCTACATTTAAAGATAACCCCAAGTTGTTTGCGAAATGGACAGGGATCAGAAAGCCCGACAGCATGCATAATGGCCGAGCACCGGCAAATATTCCACACGGGTGTGCCTGCGCCATTCTAAGCAGAAAGGAACAGCCAGCTCCAACACCAGTGCTATCAACCAAAAATGTTGCGCATCAGCAGGCAGCCTATATCCTAGGCTACACCCTCGTTGAAGTTAATAAACAATCATGTAAAATTAATTACCGCTGCCTAAAATGTGTGAAGTGGTAGTGAATTGTTGCGAGATGGACAAAGACCACCGCAGATCATTTTGGTTGACAATGTCTAATTAATTGGGTGCCATCGCCAAAAATATGGAATTTGTTGCTTTCTAAGTTCACAATGCTGGTCAAACACCCCCTTCACTAAATTTAAAATTAAGCCCAGTTGCGAGATAGACCACAAATTCCGACAGCAATGCCCGTGGACTGATTAACAACGGTGAATAGTGATTTCCCATGAGGAATGCGGGGAAGCAAATGCCGCTTCAACCGACAGCGCCAAGACCAACCAGTGGCCCATGAGAATGATGCATATACCATCGTAGGAAAAAAAGGTATAACACTTCTGTGGTTGTTTCAGTTTTGTTGGTCAAAATCATTACATTCCATTCACTAATTAGGCTACAGTTCTATCAGCGCGTGATCACAAGCTTTCAAAGCCGGTACTGACATGAATGTGTCATTTTGAAAGTCTGACACAGGAATAAAGGCCTAGTCGTTCATATTGGCAAAGTGATTATTTTTGTCCATCATCTAATTATGCCATGCCTTGGCGGAGGTATGTGCTCTCGGAGCACTTTTCTAGTTCGATTTGTAAAGATGGGCTGGAATTGAGAAACGATTAGTTGTGGAAGGGGGGGGAACTCTGTTGAAATGTGCGTGTTTATTCCACATCACTAACTAAGGTCATAACTGATTGACCAGTTGCCACCAAACCCCTCCCTGAACAACTGACAAAGAAAGGACTTTTTTTAATACTTCAGTGCTTATGTCTGGCAAGGGCAGTCTACATCAGTGATTTTCCAAGTCAGGACCAGAGGCCGCGAGGTGATGCTAGGGGGGCTGCGGCAGGTTGGTAGGATTTAAAAACGAAATAGCTCAGTAAATTAAATAGCAAATGTATATACCAAGATAAACCAAAATTAATCTTAATGATATTCCCAGTATAAGAACTGCATCATAGTAATCAATTGCACATAACTGTTATTATCGCTAAGTTATTATTTTATATATCCCAGTGAGGCACTGACTAACAGTCCTAGGCTGTGGTTGTGAAAGGGGAAACACAGAAAAATGTGGCGTCACGACCCATACGACGGTAAGGGGGACTTTGGCCAGAATTTACCAGTATATGGGGGGCCTTGCAATGGTGAAGTTTGAGAACCCCTGGTCTGCATCGTGCCCCCTGCCCTTTGCCCTGGCCCTTCACTTCTTCACCCCTCATACCCTGACCTACCCATCACACACACACACACACACAAACACACTGACCCACATTCCTGACTTGCAGCATGACAGACACGTGACTTGTATGTTTGCGTGTTTGTCTGTTTATCTCTCCCTCTGTTTGTCTCTGTGTGTTGGTATAAAGCAGGGTCTACGCAGATTCTTAAACAATCTTATTTACAATATGTGTTTTTTGAGGTCTTATAAAGCATTATATTTCACCATTTTTTGAAGTTTGGTATTATATTTACATGTTAGGTATTACATTTCATCCAGCTAGCTTACAGTTAATGGGAAAAAATGTATTTTTTCCACGCTAACATTATTTATTAATCCAGCATACATACTGTTTAATTGTCAGATTATTGTTAGTCTTTTAATATACTGTACTATACTGTACTGTGTGTGTATATGTAGTCAATATGCATGTTAGTTTATGTCATCATGTGTGTATGTTCTGTTTTGTGTTGTTGTTTGTGTGTTTGTTGTGTGTTTTTGCTTCTGTGGGCATGTGTACATGCGCGCGTCTGCATGTGTGCGTGTGTGTTTCCTGTGCGTGTGTGTTTCCAGTAAGTGGGAATGTGACACCCTGTTCAGTGAGTGAGGGCGTCAGTGCCACTGGTGACATGTCTGGGGCATGTCTCTGTACACTGGGTACGGAGAGTAAAAATAGACCCAGGACCCCCTGCCCCCCACTAAAAAAGACACACGCACAAACACACGCACGCATACGCACACACATGCGCACACATGCGCGCGCCGGCAAAAGTAGACACTGCTCCGTTTGCCCTGTCATGCTGGCCTTGTTTTACACCCCATATCCGTGTCAGTGGCTTCACTGGTAAGCACTCCAGGTCAAACATACTGTACCTTATGCTGTGGGTGTTAATACGTGATGTGATGTCATTCACACACACACACACACACTAAGGTATGGCCTCCAAGCATAACATCCCCTATGCCCAAGTGACATCCTAAGTATTTTTCTTTCATCTTATTTATCTATCAGTGCCTTCGCTGGTAAACACTCAAGGTCAGATATACACTACACAGGGTCTTGGCCATGCAACCAAACAGCTGAGACGCCGTACTGTTAGGCTGGGCACTTGGTTCAGTTCCAGTGCAAGAATGTTTCCTGATACTCCCCCATCTCTCTCTCCCACTTACATCATGTCACCATCTCACACTGTTCCATCAAATAAAATCCTCTAAAACGGCTTAGTATACAGGTGTTCATGTAGAGCAATTTGCAATTCACTCACTTTCATGAAGTCTTGATGTGCTAGAGATGTTATTACAGCTCCTGGCCTATTGGCTGCAGTGTAAACCAACTAACTTGAATAACGGCCTTAAAGTCCAACAGTAGGTAAAAGGCGGGAGGATTTGCACACTGCTTGCAAAAAGCCGAATTTATTGAGGATGGCAACGTTTCGATCAAAGGCCTTCTTTAGCCATATTGCCTTTTACATCAGAATGTTTTCATGTATTTATCATCTGCTCATTGTTTTCTCTTGGATGTGCACACCCTCACTACACTCCAACACTCCATTATATTACATTACATTACACTTAGCTGACACTTTCACCCAAAGCGACTTACAGTTATTACTGTCTTTTAAAATGACTTGAAAAAAAACTATGGTGTGCATACAAGTTTATTTCATCTTTTTTATTTAGATTTTTTAAATGTATTTTGGGGGGCTTTTCAAGCCTTTACTAGGTTTTATGAGACAGGATAGTGGGGGAGATACAAGAAGCGAGTTGGGAGAGACGGCGAAGGGCTGGCAAAGGACCCAGGCCGGAATCGAACCTGGGTCGGCTACGTTGCAGACGAGTGCCCTACCATTAGCGCCACGGTAGGGCCAGCATATTTCATCATTGATCATTGCCTGATTTGCTGTTCTTCCAGGTGCACGTGTATCGACGCGCGCCATGCCCAGAAGGCGAGCCGCAAGTGGTCCCTGGAGATGGACGTGGCGCTGGTGCAGTACATCAACCGGCTGTGCCGCCATCTTGCCATCACCCCCGCACGACTCCACCCCCACGAGGTCTACCTCGACCAGTCGGACGCAGCCGACCCCCGCGTAGCCTGCCTGCTAGGTTAGATTCAACACGTGTGCACACCATTCCCAACCCGTTACCAACCCCATTCTGCTCCACTCTACTCTACTCCACACACACACACACACAAGCACACACACACACACACGCACACGCACACATGCACACATGCACAACACACACACAAAAACACACACAACACACAAACAGGTCAATATTGTGATAATGTATGTGTTGCGCAGGTGTCCCGGTGGAGAGTCTGCGTCTGCGCTTCGCTCTGCTGCAGTCCCTCAACAACACGCTGGAGAGCTTCTTCCTACCACTGGTGGAGCTCAGGCAGACGCACACCTACCAGAACAGCATCGCAGCCCTGCTCCGAGACGCCAAAGGTGATCAACACACACATGCAAACACACACACACACACACACACACACACATGCACAACACACACACACACACACACACACACACACACACACACACACACCTACCAGAACAGCATCGCAGCCCTGCTCCGAGACGCCAAAGGTGATCAACACACACACGCACACACACACACACACACACACACACACACACACA
>NC_085877.1:15194205-15391705 GCF_034702125.1 Engraulis encrasicolus | reverse complement strand
TTGTCTAGTCAAGACCCCGTTACTAATTCTATCGCATCTGGTTGTCAAGTCAGAAAGCCAGTTGTCAATTCTATCGCATTTGGTTGTCAAGTCACCCCAACATTCTGCGCGCGTCCTTACATGCCTCCGATACATTGACAGTAACTGTCAATGCTCCGATAGAGGCGCGTCTCACTAGATTAGGAAGTGGTGCCCATAGCAACGTACCAAGCGCAGTGGTGAATCTACTTTCTCACAAAGCCTTAGATCAACATATTAATAAA
This sequence comes from Engraulis encrasicolus, assembly GCF_034702125.1. Taxonomy (NCBI): domain Eukaryota; kingdom Metazoa; phylum Chordata; class Actinopteri; order Clupeiformes; family Engraulidae; genus Engraulis; species Engraulis encrasicolus. Next base: position 15,391,442 of record NC_085877.1, on the reverse strand, counting down.
TTAATACTTAAATGCTGGTAACCGGGTGATAAGCGGAATAACGGCCTTCAAGATGTCCCGATATCAAGGGAAAATGGACTTGGCAAAGCGAACAGCCCTTCGGCTGCGCCGTTGGGCTGTTTAGAACGCTCCGCCTCGTCCATTATTTCCCTTGATATCGGGACACCTCGTCGGCCGCTATTCCATACATAACTACCTAACACTCCCAACTAGAAAGAACTGGCCCTGGGCTTTATCTGATGTCTTACTTGTGTTATCTACCACAGTGGATCCACAGTACACACACACACAGACACACACAGACACACACACACAGACACACACACACAGACACACACACACACACACACACACACACACACACACACACACACACACAATAGAGCTGACACTGATTCACAGAAATGATCCAGTTATCTGATGTAAGGTGCAAGAGCACACCAGACAAACACAACAGGACACTCACAGGACACACAGAAAACATGTGTTGACACACTGGTGTCATTGTGTCTGTTTTGTGTGTCAGCAGTTGTGATTTATTTTGGGACAATTTCCAGGACTACAATAAAAGTTCTATTTCAATAGATTCTGGGTCTACGGTTTTACTTAACATTCAGGGAGATAATAGTCGAAAATACAAATGATCCCTGTTCCAATCAACAAAGCCAAATTAATATAAATGACACATTTTGTGGTGGCCCACTAATTGATTACAATTAATTAATTAAACATCTGTCTGTGTGTCTGTCTTCAAGGCACGTTCATTGTGACACTGCATAAAATGCAATTAAAAATGAAAATAAAGAAATTACAATTGATTCATGCGCCTTAAAACAAGTTAATTAAACATCTCTCGGCCAGCCTGTCCATAGGGCAAGGGCCCCATAGGGCCCCTCAGCATTAAATATGTCTCTTGTTGTCCGTAGGGCAAGTTTATCCTGACGCCGTGCCCCCTCAGCATTAAATATGTCTCTTGTTGTCCGTAGGGCAAGTTCATCCTGACGCCGTGCCCCATCAGCTATGCGGAGGAGCAGCTGCTGCACCTGCTGGGCCAGCTGCTGGGCATCGCCATCCGGGCGGACGTGCCGCTGCCCCTGGACCTGCTGGGCTCCTTCTGGAAGGGGCTGGTGGGGGAGCCCCTGGACCACGACGCCGACCTGCAGGAGGCTGACCTGCTCACCTACAACTACGTCAAGAAGTTCGAGAGCGTAAGAGATAGACGCACACACACAGGCGCGCGCGCACGCACACACACACACACACACACGCACACACACACACGCACACACGTTCGTGTGCACACACACGTTCGCATGCACACACACACTAGACCTCCAGGAGGCGCACCTGCTCACCTACAACTATGTCAAGAAGTTCGAGAGCGTAAGAGATAGACACACACACACACACACACACACACACACACACACACACACACACACACACACACACACACACACACACACACACACAGACGTTCACGTGCACACACACACTAGACCACCAGGAGGCGCACCTGCTCTCACACAACTACAGTATGTCAAGACGCTTGAGAGTGTAAGAGATAAACACACACACACACACTAGACCTCCAGGAGGCGCAGCTGCTCACACACAACTATGTCAAGACGTTTGAGAGCGTAAGAGATAGACACACACACACACACACAAAAACACACACACACACACATACAGTGTACGTTCACACACTAGACCTCCCGGAGGCGCACCTGCTCACCTACAACTACGTCAAGAAGTTCCAGAGCGTAAGATCACCCACACAAACCCAGGGCTGGACTGGTGATCTGGCCTACAGGGCATTTCCCAGGTGGACCGACGGTCCTCAGGGGCCAATGCTGTTTTTGGTGACATTTTCCCTCAGACCGGCCCACCATGTAGATGTTAGATGTTCCATCTTTATTATAGACATATGGACTGAGCCAATCATATCGTAGAGAAACATATGGGGGGCTGTGCGAGGGGCTAGGCAAAAAATCCCAGTACAGCTCTGCACACACACACACTAACAAACACACACACACAAACTATACTATAACAAACGTTGAGAGAATTCATATTTCATGAGGCAAACCTGCTCACGTACAACCAAGTCAAGACGTTTGAGACCGTAAGACGCACAAAACCGCACTTAACATTACTCTCATACACACACTGTTGCATAGTGCTGTTTATTTTTTTTTACTGATTTATTTGTTTGCTGTTTATACTTTAATTTCTTAGGCAACTTTTTTCACTGCCTGATTATCGGGCAAGTTCATCCTGACACTGTGACGGCTAAATCCAATTGAAAATAAAATCATCAAATTTGTTCAGTATCTGTTTGCCTTCACATATAGCTGCTTACTTGGCACTAAACTGAACAAACAAAGCGCATCTCCCTGTGCAGGTGTGTGACGAGTCTGAGCTGGAGGCGTTGTGTGCGGAGATGGCGTCTCAGGGCCACGGGGCGGGTGAGAGCCCCGACTCCCCCAGCCGGCCCTGCTGCACCTTCACCTACATCACCATGACCGGCGAGGAGGTGGAGCTGTGTCCCGGGGGACGACACCTGCCCGTCAGGTACCTTCATTCATCTGATGTTTATGAATGTGTATGCATGGAATGGAATATTACCTTGAGGAACTCTAGGTTGATGTGTGGATACTTAGCTCCATCTCCTGTGTGTCTGTGTGTCTGTGTGTGTGTGTGTGTGTGTGTGGGTGAGTGGTTGGGTGGGTGGGTGTGTCGGTCGGTGTTTGTGTGTTTCTGTATTTTTCTATTTATGTAAGCTTACAGACACCTTAATTTTCTTTGTGATTAATAAAAAGTACTCTTCTCTGCTCTTCTCTTCCACCCTCAGTTGGGAGAACAAGGACGTGTATGCGCGTGCGGTGCGAGCGCTGCGTATGCGTGAGCTGCAGAGCGTGGAGTGCATGGCGGCGGTGAGGGCGGGACTGGCCTCCATCATCCCCCTGCAGCTGCTCACCATGCTCAGCCCCCTGGAGATGGAGCTGCGCACCTGTGGCACGCCGCACATCAACCTGGAGTTCCTCAAGGTACAGGATACACACACACACACACACACACACACACACACACACACACACACACACACACACACACACACACACACACACACACACACACGCACACACACCTGTGGCACACCGCACATCAACCTGGAGTTCCTCAAGGTAGAGGATACACACACACACACACACACACACATACACACACACACACACACACACACCTGTGGCACACCGCACATCAACTTGGAGTTCCTCAAGGTAGTATTCCGTACTGGGAAAAAAAAGTTAGTACACCCTTATAATTTCCTACATTTCAGTGTAAATTGAAGTTATACTTAGTTTGTGCACATGAGGGGGAAAACAATGAGGGGAAAAGAAAATCAACCACAGTATAAAATATGACCTGAAGTCAGAAAATGTAGATGTTGTAATAAATATCATGCTGTTAGATCCTGCCAGACCGGTTTTGCCTCTGGAAAAATCATGGTACTCTTATGACATTACATACTATTATGAAACATGAAAAAAAATATATATATAAAAAAATCTAAAGGCTTATTAACATCATAAGTAAATAGGAAGTGCCTCAAAAGTTTATTTTTTATTTGTATATGGCTATTTGAACGCCCACTTTTGGTCAGTGTTTGGACTAGTGACACAGTGAAGCATTCTCGTCTCTCTTTGGTTTTACCTTTATGAAACAAGCCCCCTAACCCTTGTATTACAGTATGCTGTTCGGTTTTGCACAATAGAGCGATTGGCCTGTAGTGCAGGCCTGCCCTGCCCGGTGACAGACTGCCCCACTGCACTCATTTGATATCCACATTATTGAGTCTTACATAAGTATGTCATCAGTTGCTACTTTTCACTGGCCAGGGTTGCCTGGTTTTTCGGTTTCTGGCTCAAGTGGGCTGTTTAGGGTGTGGGGGTTTTATGGGAGGGATTATTTACTGGGCTGGAAATTATTGGTCACATCTGGCAACCCTGATACTGGTCTTCAGTGGGGCATGATCTGCAGTAGTATCGTCTATGCTGCGCCGATAGCAGATTCGTTTTTTTATGGCAACACCAGCCTCCCAAGACTAGATCAAGGAGCAAGGTTTGGTTCATTAGGTTATACACTCACCAATGTCCTATTCACACTACTACACTATGTCCTACTACTTTTACACACACACACACACACACACACACACACACACACACACACACACACACACACACACACACACACACACACACACACACACACACACACACACACACACACACACACACACACACACCACCACCACCACCACAGGGATAGTAGTGCGTTATCTCCTCAACCCACGCACCAGTCTGCTATTTCGGGCTCCGTTTATGGCTTGTGCCTGGCTCCAGTCCAGGCCTTCACGAGCTGAGTTGCCCATCAGGTGATCTTATCAAGCGAGACACCTTGCCATAAATATCATATCATATCATATCAGATATCATGCCTCACATCTCGTCCCAGCCAGCCTGTGGAACACCTGCATAGCAGGCGCTTCTGTCCAAGTCCTTCACGAGCTGGGCTGCCCCTTCAGCTGGTCTTATCCAGATCAGGTGTCTTATCGAGACACCTTGCCATACATGTGTCTCATTCTTTTGAAACTCGGCTTTCAGTAGACCCGAGTTCATTCTCCCGACATCCGTTGTAAATGTGTTCTATTGCAACAGCTGGAGACAATACAATTGTCTGAAAACACTAATGTTAAATGAACTCTGAGTACACCAAAGTGCTCCGAGTTTGTTTTTCGGAACCCCGAGCTGAGCACCCGTTCTTTTGCAGTTTCCCGAGGCGGAGGTGGAGGCCGGGGTTTCTGACAACCGGGTTTTAAAAGAATGCACCATGACATCCACATCACAACTCCCATCTCATGCCAGCCAGCCTGCGTAATTGCTGCATATACGTAGAGCTTGAAAGTGACGTCATATCCTCCGATTTCATGGGACCTCGCTGCGTTTTTAGCAGAAAAACTTATCATGTAATCCAATGACGGTTTTAAAATTATATATTGATCCCCTTTTAATTGTGCAGTGGGCTTCACATATGTTGTTTCTGACCAAAGAATTAACGATTTAGCAGGGTGTGTTTATTCACATTTTTCATGCATACGGCCTCGGAACAAAATATTGATGCTTTTGCATGAAGAAGATAAATTTAGTTCCTAAAGCATCATATTTGTAACCCAGCGCATATAATGACTGGAATCAGAAGATATTTACTTGCTACCGTGCTGTTAGATTGTCTGCTAAGGTCCCGTACCGTGAACACGGAACTACGTCACGCGGAACTACCTCACGGCTGTCAAGCTCTATGGCGAAATGTGTGCGTGTGTCCTAGAGAGAGACAGTGAGAGAGTCAAGATTCTAGAGGGGGTTTTGATGTGGGTCAATGGGCGATTATCAGTCCAAATTAGCACACGCTGTTGCAGTAAATCTGTATGCGTTTATGGCTTGGATGCGGTGGTTCAAACCAGTCTACTGTCACCTCTCACACTCACTCTATCTGGGTTTTATGGCACTGAAAAGTGTTTCTATTTATACGGTATGTATTTGAGGGTTATTGGGGTCATTAATGTTAATTTCTCTCCATCCTTATTGGAAAAGTCTTTAAATCTCAATCTCTCCACCCTGCCAGGTAGACCTGATGACGGACCAGCACATCTAATTTTTAATTTTTTTGACCTCGGTGACTTAATCATCTTCAGCTTTAGAAAAACTCAAATATATCTACACGCACATCTACAGTGATTTCTTGCACAGTTAAGAACAGTGTTTTGGCCTTGCCGTGCCTATAACGGTAGGGCACTGGGCTCCTACGCAAGCGACCCGTGTTCGATTCCGGTGCGGGTCATTTGCAGACCCCTCCTTATGTCTCAATTCGCTTCCCGTCCTAGCCTGGGCGAATAGCCGACTGTTGACTCCGTCAGTCAGTCTGGCAAAAGCCATGAGGAATCCGTCTCCGTGGACGATGGGAGATGGTCTGATCTTACTCTATCATTTAAATTAATTGAAGTTCCAAACTCAAATTAAAACCCATATTGTGCTATATTGGCATGACTGTTACGTTACAGCGTCGCAAAAGCATACAAATAACAAAACGAAAGTGTGAATTATATAGTTACCTTAACCAATCTGTAACGGAGCTCGCGGGTGAGTTCTATGTCACCACTCTCAACTGTTTGCAGATTGGCTAAACACTGAGAGAACCGAGCTCGAGGCTTTTGCCAAACGATGTGCGGAGCCAAAATCTTTGGGTGGAGTACATGGATGGCGTCGCCAGGCTATTCCTGTCCATCAAAAAGTCAAAAAAGACCAAAAAATATATATTTTTTAAAAGAACAGTTTTTTAATCTCTCCTCCACACCCCTCTTTCTACCCCTCTTCTCCTCCACACCCCTCTCTCTCCCCCTCGCCTCCTCCGCCAGGCCCACACCATGTATCAGGTGGGGCTGATGGAGACGGACCAGCACATCGAGTTCTTCTGGACGGCGCTGGAGATGTTCACGCAGGAGGAGCTGTGCAAGTTCATCAAGTTCGCCTGCAACCAGGAGCGCATCCCCTTCACCTGCCCCTGCAAGGACGGGGGGCCCGACACCGCACACGTGCCACCGTACCCCATGAAGATTGCACCGCCTGACGGCACCATCGGTTAGTACCCTGGGCTTTGTCTTGTTGTTTTTTTGTTTGTTTGTTTATTTATTTTTGTTTCTAATATCAGTATTGTTTATTGATTTCTCTAAATATTTCACATACAAGTCACACAAATGTCCTGAGTTTGCACTTCGAATCATACAATCGAACATGGTATTAGAATTAACAAAATCTCCCTATCCCTCCCTCCCAATGCAGGACTACAGATTCTAAAATGTATAACACATAAGACAAGATGAAATAATGATAATAATAGTAATAAATATAATAATAATAGTAATAATTATTCCTGGGCTTTATAGGGACCTTTTATGCCTTTATTTAAAACAACCACATGAGATGGTTTTTCAGAAATTCCCTTATTCACTTATTCCCTTTTCTGCCCCATTCAGACTGGGGTTCTCTGTGTCTGTGATTTCTACCGCCTGTTGTCTGTCACTCTGGGTTTGCCGGGCTTAAATGGCAAAGAAAAATCCCATGATGTGTCTTGTCAGTCAGTCAGTCCATCAACTCAGCCCTGTCTGTCGGTGCTTCAAAGTCTTTGTCTGTCTTGCGGTCTGCATCTTGTCCGTGTGTCTGTCTCTTTCGTGTCAGTCCCACTCACTTTTTGTTTAATTTTACATGCATAATGTCTGCCTGTATTTTATAGCCCTCCCAAGGTTACACACTAATGTGTTACCTGTTAGGAGGGAAGAGGGAGGCAGGTCAATAGGCTTAGTAGTGTGTGTGGCCGCTCGTCCGTCTGTCCGCCCGTGTTCATTCAGCAGAATTGTCATTTTGCAAGGTTGCTTCTACAGTGCTTACGCACTATCAAGTCACTGAGTACCCAGGCCCTCCCCCCCCCCCCCCTCTCTCCCCCTCTGCCCTATCTCACCCTTTGTGCCTCCTCTCCTCACGCCGTGTCCCAATGGCTGATAGACGAGATAATAGGATGTCGTCAGCACAGCTCAAAGTATCCTGCTGCCCTCCTGCTTCACCCCCTTCCCGTCGCTGCTATCTCCCTCACTGGGACTCCTATTGTACTTTAAAGGAAATGTTGCCCATGTCTGTAATCGGGGGAAAAAAGAGTAGAAAATATTGTCCAGTGCACCAATGTCACCTCTCTCTCTCTCTCTCTCTCTCTCTCTCTCTCTCTCTCTCTCTCTCTCTCTCTCTCTCTCTCTCTCTCTCTCTCTCTCTCTCCCCCTCCCTCTTCTTCTCCTTCTCCTTGAGGCCCCTCTTTATCAGCCGTTTGGTTGTTTATTGGGCTCTAAAACCACAGACAGCTGCAGCCTCAGGCCTCACTGTATGTAACAGTTGTATGCAGCCAAGTGTAATGAACAAAGTGCTTACATAAAATGACGTCCAGTCCATCCTCTTGCCCATGGTCAGAGAAGCGCGTGCAATGGGCATGGGCATTTAGGAAATATTCATGAGCCAATGCTCCAGCCCTGGAAACGTTACAGAACTTTATGGAAGGTAGAAAATTAACAAAGTGATAGCACCACCAACATTGCAGACAAGATTTAATTTTAAATGTTCATATTTTGTCACAGGATGTGATCATTCACTTTGATCATTTACAACCTGATCACTGATATTTGATGCTGTCTAGTAATAATGTTAATTTATAATTATACAGGACTGAATAATAAAAATGTGAATAAATTCACTTTATCACCTTATCAAAATTAACCTGAAAGATTACCCACACAGGAGACAGAGGTAGCATTTAAACATTCTGCAGCAGAATGGGGGTCCTGTTCATCACAGAGATGTTACAACAAGTGAAGCAAGCCCCGGTCCGCTAACAGTTGTGGCCTTGCCTTTATTGTCCGCTAACAAGTAATCACTAACAGAATTGTTAGTTTAACCAAACAAGGAAATAGTTCAGCTAACGAAGAATAAACATACAAGCCAGGTGGTAACTTGGACAACACAGATGTCACCACACAGATGACAACACAGGGACAGAGCTCACAAATTGACAGAGTTCACACAGGGTTTAACCAAACAGAGTTTTAACTAGAAACACAGAAAGCAAAAGTCCTAACTACAATTTATACTGTCATATTTTCAATAATACATTTATAAATGCAGAGAATTTCTTAACAAAAAAATAAAATAATTTAATGTACATGAAGCCTGTGTACAAATAATGAATGTACACACACCAACGTGACATTAGCTCTGGTTGTGCCATCCTTTTATCCAAAGCAACTTACTATTATTTACAGGGTATTAGTTACAGTCCCTGGAGCAATGTGGGATTAGGTGCCTTGCTCAAGGGCACTTCAGCCATGGATGGAGGTGTAGGGAGAGGTAAGGGTGGGATTCGAAACCTGCAACCCTCTGATCTTAAGACCACTGACTGCCCTAACCATTAGGCTATGGATGCCCATATATTAGCATTGAAGGTCAGGAGTCATGCATTACATACATTTGGGAGCTCAGAGTGTACCACACGGTCTTGATGTTTGAACTTAATTGTTATTAGCCATTACGATTAGCAACAGCTATCAGACTACAGGCTTTAGCGTTGACAAGACAAGAAAACTAATTTCCTTTTCTCTGTCTGTGCTTTTGCTTGCGTGCGTGTGCACCTGTGTGCCTGGCGTGCGTGTGTGCGTGCATGTGTGTGTATGTATGCGTGTGTGTGTGTGTGTGTTTTGTTAACACTCCTCAGGTTCTCCAGACTCTCGCTTCATCCGCGTGGAGACGTGCATGTTCATGGTGAAGCTGCCACAGTACTCCTCTCTGGACGTCATGCTGGAGAAACTGCGATATGCCATACACTACCGCGAGGACCCCCTCAGTGGATAAACACACACACACACACACACACACACACACACACACACACACACACACACACACACACACACACACACACACACACACACACACTGGATTCACCATCCACTACTGCAAGGAGCCCTTCGGTGGATACCCCCCCCCCCAGCAGATAACCTCCCAACTCAAATAACTTCTCCCTGCCATCAACTCCTCCTCAGTCCCCCACCTCTGTAGGCCAAATCCCAACCTCCACTCCATGTATCAGTATGTCTTCTCTACCACTTTCATCCCCACAGTTGCCCTCTTCTGGAAATGCCCTCTCTAGTCTGCATCCCACACTCCACTCCACTCCAGAATCCCCTGCATCCCACTCCCTGCTCCGCTCCCCTCAACAGTGCTCTCTGACGCCCCCCACAGGGAGGCAAAAGAAGTGGAGTCTACTTACGTATCTACTTCAGTCGATGACTACTACTGGTTATTTTAGAAATCCACCGTCGCATTTGCTGTGAGGTGGTTTTCTCTCTCCCCCGGCCTCTTCTCTTCTCGCGAAATGGAGCTTTGCTAGAGGGGGGGAGGGGCTGGACTACTAATGGAAGATTAAAGCCACCATCGGCTAGTCTGTAGTCTGAGGTTTTTGTCGTTTTGTTTTTTATTATTATTAATTTATTTTAATGATTCGCATCTTCTCATTTTCTCCTCAATCTTATCTCCCTCTCTCTGCCCAAGAAGGACTGTTTTTTTTAATGATTGTTTTTTAAGTAATTTTATTTTTGCGTCAGGCCTTTTCTTCAGTGCAGTGAGGTTGATTCGCAGCTTTAAATCCAGGGAGAAGAGGACAGGAGAAGGAAGAGGAGCAGCTTTGTGGAGGTGCCTGTTCTTACCGCCAGTTATAAAAGTCCACACACAGCCAATGCAGAGGCCAGCCCAGCACACCAGAGAGAGTGACTGACTGGCTTGAATGAGTGAAGGTGGGAGTGATAATTGAAGATCTCTGAGGCCTTCACGACTGTTAAAGCAACAGTGTGATGGAGCGGGCATAAGTAGGGCTGTGGTTGCGCTCTGACTGTCATATCATGTCAACGAGCCTGGTTCTTTGGCTGTCATATCGCATTAACGAGCCTGGTTCTTTGGAGCACCAAACTTGTGATTTCTTTCACACACCTCGGCAGACAGGTGCGTAGGAGATGGCCCATGGGTCACTAGTCAATAGACGATTTGAAACAACTCATGCAACACTGACCATTTCGCTGTGGTTTTGTTAAATGTGTCTGGTGAAGGTGGAAACACATCGTGTATTAAAGAAAAAGGCGCAATGGTCAGTGTGCAGGAGGTTGTTTTTTTCAAACTTTGCTTTTAAGGACCAGCCAGAAGGTTCGGGTTCGAGTCCAGGCGGGCAACTCTTCTCCCCTCTGATACAAACACCCGAGAAGACCTTAGTTCCCATGGATGGCCCTCTGCAGCGCATGGCTACAGCTTGTGGACTTGTGGAAAATCGTATAGGAACTCTGTACAGTAAAAAGCTTTTCTTTTTTTTCTTTTTTTTTCCTTTCTTTCAGACCTGCCGCTTCAGGACAACAAAAACGTATCTGCCTATATTAAAGAGGGTGCATATATTTTATTCGTCTATTTACAGAGGGTATATAAGAAACTGTACAAAGAGAAGTTATAGTACTTTATTCTGTTGCCACTTGGGTTGTTGTTATTATTAATAATATAATTATTATTGCTATTGTTTTTATTGTATTATTTTTTTCATTTGTACCTAACTGGTCACTGCAGCTGTGAAGAGATTGTTTAATTTCTTTTTATATTATTTTATTATATTGCCCAAATCAGCCCTTTTGCGTTTTGATGCTGGGTTGCCAGATACAGTATCTGGCCTCTGGACTGCTCTGATATGAGGTTGCCAGGTTCTGTCCTGCTCAGGCTCTGTTCTGCAGTGTGGAGGGTGGTGGGCGGGGGTTGTAAAGGCAGTTGTTAAGTCAGGAAGGGGAACCCCTGAAGCAGGATCTGCCTTGTTGTTTTTGGACCCGACCAGAGCTGTGCTGCTGCCCATTCCCGCACCAGTTTCGTTCGGTTCCAAAGTGCTTAACAGTCAGCGACCCATATTCTAAGCAGGTTTTGCACTGTACTGCACGTGCTACCCGGATGAACATGCTAACAGCTACATCGTCGTCACAGTTTGCAGAGACTGTTACTGAATTTTAGAAATGAGGTGCGAGAATAGTTAGTGGCATGGTTCTCTGTCTGCCTGAACACACTATCTGATAGCCTGGGGTGTCCTCGTAGATCAGGGGTGCATTTCGCGACAGTGTCATTGCTAACTATGCTAGCAACTTACTTGTTTGCAAAGCCATTGGCAACCTACTTAGTTGCTAGCTGGTTGGCAACGTCATTGTCGGAAAACGCACCGTAGTGTCGTCTGTGCTCTGCTAGGGGGAAAAGAGTGCTTCCGGAGTGCTGCTTGTTGTTTTGAGAACCAGTGCCCCCCCCTTAACAGAACCACCCGCACCCCTCTTGCCCTTCCTAATACACTTGAATGGAATGAGCCCTTACGCACAGTTAACAGACCCGGGACTCAGGGGGGGGAATGGTGTTGCCTTTAACTTTCTTTGTTTTTTTCCCTTCGTTTTTGAAAACCAAAATGTTGAAGTGTTAAAATTGTGTTTATGTTAGATGCATATGTGTTTGGCGGCTTTGTGTGAATATATTTTGGGGGGCATTTTTGTTGTTTTTGTTTGCACTTTTTTTTTTTCACCCTTTTTATTTTATTTTCACTGTTCATGTTTGACCCAGGTAAAAGAAAAATATATATTAATCGTTTATTTTTTAATTGAATGTTCTGATTCTTTTCTTTTTTTCTTATGCTCCTTCTTTATATTTTGGAGATACACCTGATAAACCGTAATATACAATTTAAAAAATAAGAAGAACCTATTGTATTGAGGGGAGAAATGATTTTACCGTTCACTCTTATACTCTTGGTAAACTATTTGCAAATTGTGCCGAGCCCCAGGCAAAGCCACCAGCGCTGACCAATGAGCCTCCAGCACTACCCCTCCTGCCCCGCCCATCCTGCCCTATCAACCAACCAGGATCAAGAGATTATGGGCAGTGGTGGTTTGGGGGGCTTGAGGAAAGTGGATGCCAGCGGTCAGTCCTGGCTACTTTGCGTCACCAGTGGGTTTCCCACACCTCTGGATCTTGACTGTTCAATGTCTCTCAGTCTCTCTGTCTTGTCCTTCTCTCTATCTCTCGCTCTTACCCCCTGTTTCAGTATTTGCTTGGGATCACTGGAGGAGAGATGAAACGAAGCAAAATGAGACAAATATCAGCAAATATACGTAAATAAACTGAGATGGGACCTCTGCACAAAAACAAAACCGTGAACCGATGAGTGGATGTGTGCTGTACATTTACTTGATATTTATTATAATTATTTATGGTTGCATTAACTTAAAAAAAAGAAATAAAAGGCAAAAAAAAAGTTTTTCCTGTCATGCCTCTGCTCGCGTGGAGCCCCCAGCACCCCATGTGCGAACGGACTGTACCTGAGATGATGAACAAACGAGAAGGAAATGAACTATGACAAAAAAAAACCTTAATGACAAATAAACGCGTGGAGGAAAGACGAGAACAAAATGGATTTCAGGAATTCTGTGTCACACAATAAAGATGTCTTGATGTAAAGGCTCTCCTGTGTCCCTGAGTGGCTGATTACCCAATGGCATTGTGGGATAGATTATGTCAGTAGTTCCCAAACTGGGGGTCACGGGTGGTTGCAAAGAAAAGGGACTGTGCTTAGAACCTTGAATATATGCTTTTATATAATTCCTCCATTCCATTAATTGGTCAGTAGGCCTGCCTTATGCCCTATTCACTTGCATAGTTACTAAACTCAATTAGCAACAGGTAGGGGACAACAGATGTTTGAGGTTAAAAAATAAAAATGTGTGGGTTGAGGGGGTGGGGTTGTGTCCAAAAAGGGTAGGGGGGTCACAGCAGAAAAAGTTTGGGAACCACTGACTGGATTGTGTTGTATATCTCTCATCTCATCTCACGCTGTGCACACCCTGTCCATGTGCCTCATTCAGTCCTGTTCAGAAGTCCGGTTCAGTGAATGAGGAGTGTTTTGGGTTTTGTCTTGCGTGGCAGCACATGTTGTGTCCATCCGCGGTTGGTTAATTTCATTTCAGTAGGCCCTCTCATCTCACCACACCAAGAACCTTTTGCACTCTCTTTATGTCCGTTCTCCCCTGCTGGGCCAGTCACAGCCTGTTTGTGCTGTTCATTAATCAGTTATGCAATCCCGCAGGCAGGCCTATTTTATTATGCTGTGGCTGCGCAATCAACCTGTTTAGCAGAAGGGGTTGGGTCGTGTTTGTGTGCATGCGTGCGTGCTTTCGTGCATCCGTATGGATGTGTGCAGGGCCGTAAACTGATATTTTTCACCACCCGCCAAAATGGCTAGTAGATGACATCTTACTTGCCAAAAACACACTCACTTATGGGTCAAAGTGGGTAGTAAGATGGTCTTTTCTACCAGCCAAAATGAAAATTTACCAGCATTTAGCCGGTCGGCAGGTGTTAATTTAGAGCCCTGGATGTGTGTGTGCGGTTTAGAGAATGACACAGGAGTGGATTTTCACTCCTGACCCATCCCGGTCCCAGAAAAAAAATACCATCCCAGACTGGAGTAAAAGAAACTAATCCCATCCCGTCCACTGCTAAAAAGAATGTTTCCCAATCCTGCCCACTCAAAATCAATCCCACTCCTGTTTCGTCAAAAAAACCCGAGGCTTTTTTAATGAAAAAAATAAGCGAGCATTCCCGCTCCTGTTCATTTTTCCCGAAAAATGTCATCCTCAAGTGCGGATGGTGGGTGTTGAGCAGAGGGTGTTGGGCCATGAGTGTGTGTGTGTGTGTCTGTGTCTGTGTGTCTGTGTGTGTGTGTGTGTGTGTGTGTGTGTGTGTGTGTGTGTGTGTGTGTCTGTGTCTGTGTGTCTGTGTGTAATATGTGGTGTGGGGGTGGGTCTTTTCAAATGAGGCTGTGGCTGCTCAATCAAATGAGGGGGCTGAGTTGTATGGGTGGGTGGGGGTTGGCCAGGCCTTTCAAGTCAGGTTTCAGGCTGAATTCGAAACGGGGAAGGCAGCTGTCCTTCCAGTGAGCTAACTGGACATCGAGTCATCAAGTGTGAATCGAAACGAAAAATTGCTTTATTTCCTCTCTCGGCAGTTGACTGCATTTGTGGGCGTAACGAGGATATTTCGAGGATACATCAGATGCTGACTTCGCTGCCTTGGTACCCAACATGCTGTGCGCCACCTCCCTCTCAACCGGAAACCTGAAAAACAAACATGGCTACTACCCAAGCTACAACCTTATCATACTCTTTATTCTGACACATGTATGTAGATATTGAAAATCGAATGGATAAATCGTCATTGTAGCATCTAAATATGCTGTCGCTAGATCTATTTATAGCATACTTTACGATTCCGCCATCTGACGATCATTCACCATTCAAATAGCATGCGTAAGTTAAGCGCTAACGTGATGAACGTAACTCCCGCCATAGAATCGCAAGGATCGCCGTAACATCAAATGCGCAAGGCGGGCGCACTCGTTAGTGCCGTTCGTAACGGCTGCCTCATCAGCTAACTTGACCTATCTGATCAGTGACCTGTTTATGTAGGAGGAGAGTCATCGAGTCACTGCCTCCCGTTTCGAATTCAGCCTCAGTCCAGACTAGGCCAGTTTGAGCTGGTTAACTGGTCACCCCACTTTTGTCTGGAAGGCAGGCCCTGCCTAAGGTCACGAGCCCACCACCCCCTCCACCATGATGTGGTATCCCCCTGCTTTTACAGCATGTGAGTTATATATGCTTCCTACTTGTGCCACAGAGTGAGCTTGTCGCAGCCATGATGCAGTTAATTTTGGTTTATGCCCTGTTTTGAAGCACGGTCTGCGCGATGTCATTCCACGCTGAAACTGCCTTCAATACAAAGAGTAAACTAGACGTGTCGGTTGTTTTTTAGCATCACAGACTCGACGAGAATGAAAATGAAACATTAAATCTTTATATCACGTGCATGTTTGATCGCACTGGCAGCCACTGTGGTAGTTTGGAACAAAGAAGTGGCTCATTTGTCGAGGACGAAGCGGAATGTTTCCTCGACCTCGGAACCACTGTTCAACTGTCCAAATAACTTCAGCGTCATAACTTGCAAGCGCATGTGTTGTCTTTGGTTCGTGTAAATAAATCAAACAACAAAGCACGGGCAACTTATTTAATGAAGAGCTCACAGTCCGTAGACCGACGAAGGTTAGAACAAGGAAGTAGCGCTTGTTCTCGACTCGAGGACAGAGCAGGCTGGTCGAGAGGACCAATCAGAGACCTATTTTCGCCCTTTCACGCCGTCGCTCCCTGCGTCGAGACACAATTTCGGGGAGGTGCCCCAGAGTACCTGCGTGATGGGGGGGGCTTCACTCCGTTAACTGCGCGGCTCACTGCATCATGATGCAGTGACGCTGATCTCGAGGCATAAACCACCCTTTACTGTCACCCACACCATCTGACACACACACACACACACACACCACTATGTACACCACAGCAGCCACCCGGATGGTATTCTAGGAATTCGTCTTTACACCTAACCATCTGCTTCTCTTACTGACACACACACACCAGTCTCTGTCTCGCTCTCTCTCTCTCTCTCTCTCTCTCTCTCTCTCTCTCTCTCTCTCTCTCTCTCTCTCTCTCTCTCTCTCTCTCTCTCTCTCTCTCTCCCTTCAGGTATTTTATCACTCCCTGTCCTCCTTCAATCTCTCTCTCTCCCTCTCTCCCTCTCTCTCTCTCTCTCTCATGATTGTACTGTTCCTTCTCTATATATCTCTCACGCACGGCCACAGTGGTGATATCCACTTCCTGGGATTTAAGATTGTTCTGTTCAGTGAGTGAGTTCAATGGCATTGAGTCTTGGGGAGTATTTCCCTCCGTAGACATACACTACCATACTATATGATACAAGACGTTTTATTGCCATGTAGGCCTACTCATTGCAGGATTATGAGAAAAGTGTTTCACATTATACGCTTCGTATTACGAAACATAGGTATAACATGATATAATAAATATTTTATGTTATGAAAATGTTCCTTTACGATTTCATAACATGAAACAACAAGTTACCCATTTCTCAGCCAACCGCAAGTAACCCCATGTGGGCGTCCATCAGTTACTATATAAAGCCTGTGGCCATACAGTAAAGAGGCTCTTATCATCACAGTAGATTTTCCTGATATCAGGTGGTCGTAACTGCCCCTCGCTGGCTGAAGACTCTCGCATATTTGACCTCTTTTTACGTACGTGTGTGCGTATATGCTCAGAATATCTGTATGTGCAGTTATACTTATATGTAGACCCTTTTCTTATGTGATGTTTTCCCACAGTCATTCTCAAAGACGGTATGTTGTAAGAGTCATAATCAAAATATCTTACTAGTAGAATATTACACTACGTAAGGGTTAACGTTCGGCGAGAAGGTCGCTACCGTGGAATAGCAGCACGACAGAGAGAATCTTTAGACCCCGACGCGGAGCGGAGGGGTCTTGTTCTCTCTGAAGTGCTGCTATTCCACAAAGCGACCGACTCGCCGAAAGTTAACCCGCTTATTATATGGATATACTTAAATGATTCACACATGGCGGGGACATTTCTTTAGACCTATTTAATGTTAAGATTGTTGCTGCGCAAAACAAAACAGTGCCGTTGTGGAACACCGCTAGGCAACAGCTAGGTAGCCAGGACAACAGGTGTTGTCTATCACAGCAGCTGATTAGAGTGACAAAAGACCGGACCCCCTGCGGAGTGATATGAAACATTCGCTTTAGCCACTGACTTGTAGGCTATACAAGCCAGTGGCTTTAGCAGTGAACGTCTTGTTGCCATTGACAGCGGTAGCCAGGACAACGGGTGCTGTCTATCACAGCAGCTGATTAGAGTCTTGTTGAAAAGTCGCTTTAGCAGTGAAAAGTCTTGTTGCCATTGACAGCGGTCTGTTATAGACCAACCCGTCCGTTATCGAAAAATAACAGACGTCCGAACGTTGGGGAGCCCCGTTGAAATGAATGGAGCATTCGACAGATGACGTCACAACCATATAATAATACAATATAACACAGACCCTTTAGTAAAGCATTATGACTTGATCATTGCCTTTCTGCTAATTGTAAATTTAGAACCAGATGGCGAGAGTTAATTGATTTTAATGGGTTACGGTGTTAATGTGTCCTCATTTCTGTATTGTCGATATAAAGGAGACTCAAACAGATCTTGAAAAGCATAAACATAATTTAATTCTTTTTTCTTTCTTTTCTTTTAAATAAGATGTACAAAAATAGAGAGAAAGAAGAGAACAGTACAAGACAAGTAATGCCACATCCACTTCACATGCGAACACATGCTCAATAAAATATCTATACACCTACTGTAAAAACTACGTTGAATTTACATAGCCTAAAATTCAATCTTAATCTTCAAAACAGTTATTCAAGTCAAATAGGGGAAAAAACATTAATAAACATTAATTTCAGAAAGTTTGTTAGCTGAGTAAATATTTTACACATATTTTGTCAACACAAAGTATTTTTTTTCAGACATAGCATTTGCCCACCTCTAAAGCAAGTAGTTTCATCAAGTATAGAGAAGTTACTTGGAGTCAAGCGAGGCGGGTCTGAAACAGACAGCACATTTTCTGGAATGGTGTTGGGATAGGCTTTGTTCCCTAGAGATATTGAAGTCCAAGTGTGTACATTTTTGTAGTTTATCTCAATTTATGCTGCCCAGTCAGAAATTCTACCTTTTTCATGAATGTTTACCAAGTAAATAAAAATAGTTTGACAAGTAGGTATTGCAGCCAAAGGTGTCTGTGGCTCAGTGTTGCCAGATTGGGCAGATCCACTTCCTATTCATGTATGAAAAGTGCAATTGTCCAAGCAATAATGAACACTTAAAATTATTGGTGATAGGCTAAAGATTCGTGAAAAAGATGTCACTTGTTAACGGGCAGCATAACCACTGTGGGGGAAAAATTACACAATGACCCTTTCTTAAGACAACATTTAAGTTAAGCCATTTGTGGCCTTTTTTCTTCCTGTCTTCAACCCGACTCTGTAAGCAGTTCATGTCCAGCTGTTTCTTGGGTCTGGAAATAAACTACTGAAGAAAATGACACAGTGGGCCTTTAAGACATTTAAGTTAAGACACTTCAGGCCTTTCTTTTCTTCTTTCCTGTCTTCAACTCGGCTCCTGATCCTCGTTTCTGGAAAGCCTTGCCGCTAGCCAAGTTAGCAACTTAGTAGGTTGCCCATGGGAAATTGCAATGCAACTAGGTACGTTGCTAACTTGGTTAGCGATGACGCTGTTGTGAATGAAACGCAGCCCTGCTGGTTAGCAGTTCATGTCGAGCTGCTTCTTGAGGCGCTGTAGCTGCTGCAGGCTGATGTTGTTGCCACCGCACACCACCACCACCACGGGGCCCAGGCTCTGGCTCAGCTTGCCCTCCACCTGCAGCCGCCGGATGATGTCGCAGTACACGGCAGCCAGGGCGGCGCCACACGCCGGCTCCACCAACACCTTCTCGTCGTCTGGGGAGAGAGAGGAGACAGAGAAGGGTGGAGGTTAGCAGAGATCCAAAGTAGCAGTAGTAGTAGTTGAAATCATACATGATATTACACCGTTGTTACACATTCTCATCCTCTGGGGAGAGAGAGGAGGGAGGTGGATGTACGGTAGGGACATTACAGAGGGAAGCCTAGGCCTATATTAGACATCGTGCCTGAATGTAATGTAGGTAGGTGCAAAAATATGGCTGAGCGAGACGTTGAGTGTTACACAGGTATGTGGCAATGGATTGTGGCTTCTGGACCCAGATTGCCCATCTGGTTACAGTATGTGAATACCCCCCTGTCTAAGTACATTAGAACCATGTGTGTGTGTGTGTCTGTCTGTCTGTCTGTCTGTTAGGACCATGTTTGTGTGTGTGTGTGAGAGAGAGAGAGATTCTTCTGTGTGTGTGTGAGAGAGAGAGAGTGTATCTGAGCATGTTAGGACCATGCCTGAATGTCATGTGGGTGTTAAAACCCTGCTAAGTGAGTGGTTGATTACCGGACAGGTGACTATTATGGAAGTAGGTGGAACTTGGAGGATATAAAAATGACTGGCCTCATTTATAGCAACTCATTTCTCCTAACGCCCTCAGATTTAAAAATGGGAATTCATTTCTACTTCAGTGGATGCTTTCCCTCTGCTTATTTTCTAACTCTGTTGAGCTTCTCAACACACTTCGTTACTATTTACTGTGTTGACACACTGACTCACCGACAAACTTCTCGACGGCACGCACGGCCTCTTGGTCCGTGACGAGCTCGGAGTAGACTGTGTGCTCCCCCACCAGCTTCATGGTCTGGGCAGACACCCGCGTCAGGCCCAGGGTTGTGGCGATGCTGCGGACAACAGACAGACCAAAAGACAAAGAGGTCAGAGGAGTGGAAGAGTGGTGGTGTGTGCATGCCCATTTGTGCAAGAGTGTGTGTGTGTGTGTGTGTGTGTGTGTGTGTGTGTGTGTGTGTGTGTGTGTGTGTGTGTGTGTGTGTGTGTGTGTGTGTGTGTGTGTGTGTGTGTGTGTGTGTGTGTGTTTTAAACTGGCAGATCCACAGTGGCACTGTGTGTGTGTGCATGTGCGTGCGTGTGTGTCGCCATCTCACCTGGTGATTGCGGGCAGTGTGACGAGCTCCCCCGCCTTCATGGCAGCGTTGAGGCTGTGCGCCCCCACGGTCTCCATCGCGACAAGGGGGACGTCGTCCCAGCCGGCGCGCCGCAGCCCCTCGATGACGCCGTTCAGGAGGCCGCCGCCCCCCACCGACAGCACCACGGCGCCGGGCTTCTCCCCGCCCAGCTCAGACTCCAGCTCCTTCACCAGGGACGTGTGGCCCTCCCTGCACAAAACACAAGAAACATCGTTGTTATTATGAAGTCATTAACCCCTTAATGCATGCCGTACCTCCAGTGGCACAATGTAATAGTCATTGAAAAGTTAACCACCATAGTGCTACAATACTATGACATAACACAGGGGGCTTTAGTAATGCACTACTACTCGGTCATTGCCATTCTAGTAACAGCAAATGTATAACGCTGTGTCTTAACATACGGTAGTTCACTTGCATAGTTTGATAGCAATTACAGTGAGTTATTTTGATAAAGTTCATGTGTCCTGACGTTTTGTCATGACTTGCTACATTCCTGTTGTATCTTCCCCTTTTTAAGGGGATGTTTATCAACTCTTTCAACCCTTCCCCCTGCCATAATCAGCAGTTTACTCTACTGTATCTTATCTTTGCAGAGGGTCAGCAGTCAGCACTGACTGACACTGTTTCTATATTTAACCGACTGAGATCCACTATAATGTAACGCTGTGTGTGTGTGCGTGCGTGTGTGTGTGTGTGTGTGTGTGTGTGTGTGTGTGTGTGTGTGTGTGTGTGTGTGTGTGTGTGTGTGTGTGTGTGTGTGTGTGTGTGTGTGTGTGTGTGTGTGACTGATACAGTGATGATTGTGTGCTTACCAAATCAGTGGATCATCGAAGGGAGAGATGAAGACCCAGTCTGGGTTGTTGGCTGTGAGCTGTTGGCCGTATTCGATGCTTTCATTAAGTGCCTGGTGGGTAAAGATATGGACACAGATATGTTACCCAAGATGCATTGATTTGTACTTTATGTACATGTATGTAATACGCTTGTTTTGATGGGACATGAAAGGGAAATTAAAAAAACATTTGGCGTCAAAGTCATTAGTCAAATTTAAAGCATCCATATTGATGTACAAGTGCACCTGTAGCCAGTTGGCCTAAATCTTACTGTATTTTATTATAGTAGTATAGTTTGTCTTCAGTGTTGTTTGTCTTATGATCTCAAAATAATAATGATAACTACCAATACATTTAAATGATGATGAAGATTGTATTTGTGAAATGATATTTGTAGTTTTAGAGAGTTGTAATGGGGTTGTAATGATATTGTCATTATTATGTGTTGTATTGCGGCGATGTCTTCATCAGCTTATGAGGGGAGGACTCACTTTTCCGTGGATGACCACGTCCGCTCCCTCGTCCTTGAGCCTCTGCACGGTCTCATTTGGGGTGACGCTGGGCACCACGATGGTGGCGGGAACCCCCAGCTTGCGGGCAGAGTAGGCGGCCGCCATGCCCGCGTTGCCACCTGGGAACATGGGCAAAAAGAAGAGAGCTTTAGTACTTCAACCCTCTGAACGTCTGTAAGAGCCATGGTGAAAAAAACAACTAATATCAAAATTTAAGCTTGTAAAAAGCCTGAATGGCTAGTGACTCGAGGAAAACTACAAGCAACAGTGTGCTCTTTTGTGCAACTGTGAGCAAAAAAAAGTTCATAAATATATATATAAAATGGGAGTTAACAAGGAATTGGAACAGGTCTTATATTGCAATTATACAATTGGTTGTTGCTTACCCTTCCAACAACAACTGAAATGTAGGATAGAATAAAGGTATGTGGCACAGTTTGGCTGCCTTGTGAGTGTATGTGTGTGTGTGGGGATGGAGGGTATATGGTTACATGAATGTGCCTTTATGTAAATGTGTGTGTGCGTGTGTGCCTGTCTGACTCACCTGAGCAGCAGACGAATCTCACACATCCACGATCGGCCCACTGCATCACAGAAAGAAGGGAAGACAAAAGAGGAAAAGAAAAGAAAAAAAGAAAAGAAAAGAAAAGAAAAGATAGGAGGCTGATGAGTCATCTTGTTGTCATGTTTATTGCTGCTGCAAACTCTCTCCCTGGGGGAGCAGTCAAACCAGAGGCCCAATCTCTCCCATCACCCACCCACTGTGCCCTGTCTTTGTCCCCCTTTTCTCAGAATGCCATTTGCGGGGGTGACCACCAGCTCATCTCAAACTGGTCTGTACTGGTCTTCACTGGAACAGTGAGAACCTAGCACATTGACAACAACAACACACACACACACACACACACACACACACACACACACACACACACACACACACACACACACACACACACACACACACACACACACACTACCAGTACTCACTCTTCCCTCCTGAGTAAATGCCTGCTGCAACAAACCCTTCACTGAGCAAGTTAATCAGTTTAGAATCAATCAGTCAATTATCAGTCATCAGTTTGAATGTAGCGATTTTTCTTCTGTATCTCTCCTCAACTGTATCTCTGTATCACTTCAACTGAAAAGGTTGATTGTGTCCCTATGTCAATACTGAGGGCAGCAAGCACAAGTCTTAATAGCAGTCTATATGTGGGTCAATGTGGTTTATTTTTTTATTTTTTTATTTTTTTATTTTTTTTGGGCGGGGGGGGGTGCTCAGACGAAAAGTGGTACAACCACAGCAAGCGAATGCCCATAAATTATGTAGTAATTGGTAAAGAATGTAGTGCAATGAAGATGATGATTATAAAGTTCACTATCAACAAAACAAATGTCATTTAATCCATACAATAGTATGGCATTAGCTGTGGTTGCACCACCCTGACGTGCGATACTACTACAAACAGGAAGCACAAGCCTTAATAGCAGCCTACACTGCATGTACACTGGGGTGAGAGGGCCAAAAGATACATGTACAGTAGGTCTGTTGGCCAATTGACGCGCATCTTCTAGACATGCAATGTTCAAAGCTACCTTCTCTGGTTTCATTTGTACAGTTGTTTCTCATCCACATGCGCCTGTCAAACAGGCACTTAAGCACCTTGCGGCAGTAGCAGACTGCAGGGGCGGAGCACTGGTATTGGGACAGGGGGGGCGGGAGATGTGTCAGAGGCGTTGGGCCCACGAAATATCGTAGAATGGGGCCCCTACAAGATGTTTGGCAATCGAAAGCCACTGGCAGCCCCCCCCCAAGTGGTGAGGCCGGGGGTTCCTGGCCCCTATGCCCCCCCCTCTGCTCCGCCCCTGGCAGACTGTCTTCTTATGCAACCCATGGCATTCCAAGGGCAATGGCTGCACGCAGGCCTGGCAGGCATGCACGCCTACAGGCACGCACGCACGCACGCACACACACACACACACACACACACACACACACACACACACACACACACACACACACACACACACACACACAGATCCCCTCACCCACCTCCCAACAGAGGTGCCAATCCATCTGTCATGAATTGAAAAACCCTGCCTCAAATTTGATCCAGCCGGCTCTGAATCAACTGATCGTTATGAGTCCTCAAGAGAGATAGGCTAGTCACTCAGTGAAGTCGCCTGTGTTGGATGCGGGCA
This sequence comes from Engraulis encrasicolus, assembly GCF_034702125.1. Lineage (NCBI taxonomy): Eukaryota > Metazoa > Chordata > Actinopteri > Clupeiformes > Engraulidae > Engraulis > Engraulis encrasicolus. Next base: position 15,367,600 of record NC_085877.1, on the reverse strand, counting down.
GCTGTGATGTAATGAATAAGGAGTTGGACAGCAGATCACAGGCTTGTAGGCAAAGAACATGTACTGGTGTAATTACTTCTGCTTTATACACCTGTGATTAACATAGCATTTTTTTTATTTATTTTTCACTGTGGAAGCACCTTGGCTCACCATCTTACACAGGTGTCCAACGTCTGTTCATTCAACTCTTATAGAGTAGGGGCAACACTGTAAGTGTTTCACTTGACTAAGTGGTGCAGTTAACTCTTTGAGACAAGGCCCCTGTTACAACTGTGCTGTTACCAGAATGGCAATGACCAAGTCATAATGTATGACTAAAGGCCTGGTGTAATGTCACAGTAGTGTAGTACTATGGTAGTTAAGTCTTTTCAATGACTATTGCAAAGGCCTACATGACGGCATACATTATGTTAAGGGGCCTCTACCACTGCCAACATCGGGTGCATTGGGCTCACCGTCTTGCACAGGTGTCCGATGCCCCTGATCTTGAAGGAGCCGGTGGGCTGAGCGCAGTCCAGCTTGAGGTAGACGGAGGTGCCGGCCAGCTTGGACAGGGGCAAGCTCTCCCTCAGCGGGGTGGCCACGTGCAGGCTGGTGCTCTTGGTGGTCTTCATTGCTGTCTTTTCTTTCTCTCTCTCTCTCTGTAAGCGTGCGGGCAGGCGGATGGTCGGGCTGTCAGTCGGTCGGTCAGTGTCAAAGACAAGTGGTAGACCAGCTCAAAGCAGATGTGCTGTGTGCTGTTTAAAGGTAGAAGCATTGAAGAGCATTAATTGGAGGGGTAATGAGTCTGGCTGTGTACACGGTAATAAATGCAACGTTCATTCAACACTTCAACTTAGAGAGTTGATTTAACACCTTAACAGAGTATGTTTGGTTGCAGACTACTCTCTAAGTGTTAAATTAACACCGCTTCTTTATTTTTCAGTGTGTACTGTCACAGAATTAAGTCATCTGCGGGTCTTTAATTATATACAGGCCACTGTTTACAGTTACCTTAGTGTGTAACATATAGGATGGTAAAAGTTGGCAACAACTTTACAGGTTTAAAACTTTTGCAGCTGGAAAAAACACACCATACATATTTTCAGAATGTAGTGGTCACAAATACCAACAGCAGAACTTTGTCATGCAATAAGCACATGCAATACATTTTAGTGGTGTAGGCTTATCAATAAGTGGTGTAGGACTGTCAATAAATTAATGGATCAATGAGAAAATTACTTACTTGTTGAGTGCAGTTTGGGATGCTGTGATGAGCAAATATTCCGTTTCTTGCAAGTTATCAATCCAGTAGAAAGCTGAGCGTTCCTACCATAAATCCCGCGGGTTTATATGAGGTGTTGGGGAGCCGGCGCGCGCAAGAGATGGAACCTGCGCAGCCAATCGCCTTCGGGGCCGCTTCACACACCTCCAGACCACGCCCTAGTTCCCTCCTGATGTCATAAGAGGTCTATCGGGTCACCAAGGGATTGTCTGACTTCCGAATAAGGAATTTCCATCCCTTTTCAGTCAAGACAGCTTCCTGGAAATTAATGTTTATTTTATCACGTTCGTGATCTTACGGGGAACTAGGAATTCTAGCATTGTCTGTCTTTTCTTCCTTGTAGGCCATTGCAATTATTGGAAATGGTGTTTTTGATATGGATGATGCAACTAGTGTGACTTTGTTTTGTTGTTGTTGGCTATAGAGGACTGCCATCAGTGTTTTCAAGGCTGTTTCTCTAGGTGCTGGTCCTGGACATATGTGCGTAAACGTGGGTTACAGCTTACTTTTATGTCTACTTTATAGTGAAACAGTTGAGCTTTAGTATTACTTTTTCACATAAAGGCAACCTATTTCATTTATCCTTCCAGCAATGCCAATCTTACCAGACTTCTTTACTATATAACTTTTAAAAGGATGCATTGTGACCTCAAAACCTCTACCTTTGCCAGACGTCCGGTTGTAGTTATAATTTGCAATACCTGGGCATTACCAAAAGAGACGCTTCTATTTTGGCTCGGCTCGGCACTACCAAAAGGGGGTCTAGACAGCGGGTGAGTGCTGAGCAGACGCCCGACCGGCCTAGCGCTGCAAATGTCACTCATGCTGTCGCGCAAACCTGACCGATCCGGCTGGACGCTTTGGAGGGTGGGGTGAGGGACGCTAAAGGCATGGAATGAGTTGTGAGGTTTTTTTTCTCTCCTCCGACGCACTTTTGTTCTAAGACTTTCCGTCAATTAGGCTATTTACCGTGGTGCCTGAAGCTTGGAAGGACGGTGCGGCACAACCCAATTTCCCTGCTTGATAAGTGTGTCTGTTTCCATATCCCACAGTGGCCAATGTTTATTTAATGTTAAGGAATAGACACGTGTTTCATAAAATGAAATGTGCTGGAAGTAGCGAACGTTAACCGATTGTAATTTTACGCATGGGGGGCAAGTTCATTCTCAGATGAAAACACAAGTTGCGCAACGTTGGGTAGTGTCTCGATGACCCTCGCAGGTAAACAGGGTGATGATTTGGACTCTGGCTTGCAGCTCGTTTCGAGCGGTTCCGGCTGCATTGGGACCCATCTTCGCATTCGGGTCATGGTCCTGTCTGGTCATGGTCCGAACATGGCCAGAACATGGCCAAAAGAACAATTTTGCCACATCTGCCAACTAGCCTATCGAGACGTGTTTATAATTTGGATCATGGTGTTTTTTTCACTGGACAGGGTGTATCGTGTTCACAAAAAGTAAATTCACCAATTCTGACCTTAACACATGCGGAATTCTTTTATGCGCTGTTTGTCCTTTTTGGTTAATCCAAGATGCACTAGCCTATCAATTGTCATGTAGTCACCAGCATAATAATGCCATTCTGATGTTGGCCTCTGCCTTTTGTGCATTCGTCGTAGTCAGAGTTTCCTTTAAAGCATTTATTCAATCCTTAACGCACCGTAGGCCTATTGTTATTATCCTTAATTACGCACGTGCCGATGTTCGCTGACTCCGCACAAATATGTCCCGGGAAAAAAAAAACAACAACAACAACAACAAAGAACATGATTTGGTCTTTCCTTCTTTTTTTCAATCTTTCTTTCAATATGTAGACTAGTCTATGTGTGGGAGGGTATTGACAATTGCTGAACAGCATTCAGATGTGGACATTACAGAAACTAACTGGTGGCACTTAAACCGGATTATGACCATGTCCTGCCTGGAGCTCCAAACAGTTGGCCTACTAGTGCCTGTTCTTGGCAGTAATAATAGCATAAGTTTCCACTATCAACATCAGCATCATCCTCATCATAATATTATTTAGTCATTTCATTGCTATGTCTTAGCAAATGAGTTAAATGTAGGCCAATCATCCAATCAATCAATCAATCAATCAGTAATCCAGTTGTATATTGTAGCCTGAGTAAACCCCAATCTCCCTACTTCTTGGATGAAAAGAAGTAGAGAAGGGCTGGCGTTGAAGCCAGGCCAATGTACTGTTCCCTACTGTACACTCTGTACTGATATGTTTGTGTCATAGTGCCACCTAGTGGCGGCTTTAGTTAAGTGGGCACCTGTTCTAATCTTGAGGACATTGGACACACATTGTGTGCATCCCAATATGTGACCTTGCCTCCTCCACTTGTGCTTGTCTCCTAGCCCCTCCTCCGTGGAGAAAACAATAAAGTTTCCCAGCTGTCAGCCTCGCCACAACAACTTTTGAGGGACTGTTTTTCATTCACCATCCCAATTGCAAATGAGAAAATGACTCTATAATTGAGCTTTTGCAAGATATTGAAATATAATGCTGTTGTCAGTGATGTCATCATGACGAGAAGCGAGTGGAGGAGGCAAGTGGAGGAGGCAAGGTCCCATATTAAGATGCACTCACTGTTACAGTTGAAAGCCATTGATGACTGACAGTCTAAGCAACTATGCCACCTGTTCTGAATGTATATGTCAAAATGGATGCTATCTAATCTTGATGGCCTCCCAATCCTGTGAATAACACATAGCTTACACACTGTATTCCCATTGGGAAAGCATGGCAATATTTATTTTAAATACATATTTCATAATTACACAGTAATACCTTACGTAGCATGTGTTGACCCTGCACTGCTAAAAGATGGACTAGTCAATATGCAAAGTAAGTATAATTGTGCCATTTATAACTGCTTACTCAATGAAAATAGTGCTGTGCAGAAGTATTTTCCCCCTTGCTGATTTTTGTTTTAGCTTTTATTGCATCTTATTGCAGATCAAGGACACTTAAATGGTAGATAGAGATAACTGTCAAGGAAGCACACATCAAATAATGTGTTTTAAGCATCAATATTATGTGTTAAGGGGGGAAAAGCTATCTGAACCTTTGTGGCTCCGCGTGAAAAAGTAATTGCCCCCTAAACCTAGTTGTTGAACCAACCCCAGCACCAACATTAGCCAAGTGGTCTTTCACTAACCTGGTTCTCACGCAGATGGATATGCAGGAAGCACTAAGGGTCTGCGCGAGAGCCAGGCTACTCTTTCACATGGCTGTGGAGGAATTTTGGCCGACTCTTCTTTGGAGAATTGTTTTCGAAACAGGTCGCCCATGTCCTGACGTATTAGAGCCCCAAACCACGAAACTATCACCATGCTTCACTTACATGTAGCCTAAGACGTTTTGCTCTGTTTTCAAACGCAGAGTTCATGTCATACAAGATGTAACGGGATGTACAGTACTCCTTCCAAAAACATTTGTTTCACCTTCCCACAGAATCTTTTCCCAGAAGTTTTAGGGATCACTATAAGTCTTTTGGAAAACTCAAGACAAAATGTGACCAGGGTGTACTTCCTCCAAAAACCTTTGTCTCATTTTCCCAGAATATTTTGCCAGAAACTTTAGCGAACATTTGTAAGTCTGTTGGTTAACTCAAGATAAGCCTTTTTCTCGTTAGTCATATGATTAATAGTAATATCTGTAATAAAAGTAATAACTGCCTTTCCATCTTGGAACTCTGACATGCATGCCGTTTCTGTGTTTCTCTTATGATTGAGTCAATGGCCACTGCCATTTACTGAGGTAATTGGCACCTCCAGCCGATAAGATATTGTTATGTGTCCCTTTGTCACCTCTTGGATCCACCATCACCATGTTCCTGGAACAATTTTAACAAGACAACTCTTGGAAATTCTCCTCTCGAATCTCTATTTGTGGATAATGGCTATCACAATGGTTTGCAGAAGTCCTGAAGAGTTAGAAATGACTCTGTAAACGTTTAAAGTCTGAGACATTCCATTTAAAAAAATATATATATATATAATCAGATCCTGGATATTGATAGATGGCAGCATGATATCATGGGTTCAATATGGCCTACTACGTTGTGAAACAGGCTCTACTTGAAAAATGTGTCTTGATTTAAAAGGTCTGAAACCTAGGGAAGCATAGTGCCATTTTAAGATAGATTGCCTTTATTGTTTCCAAGGGGAAATTCATTCTCTCCACCATCCCAACTTGTCACAGTCAACACATACAGTAGCATACAAGACTGACATTCAACATAAAACCATTGAAACATTCATATTAGCCTGATTATCATCGACTTTCAAATCTCTTCGATACTTGGTCTGACCAAGAGCATAACAATTAACATTTCCCAAATGGCCTCCCTTGGTTTGCTAATGATTGTTTGCTTCGCAACAAAGTGGGAGGAGTTCCCGTATTTGCGGGAACTCAGAAAGTACTTGCATTGACTCTTGACCTGACAGGTAGCAACGCTGAAGCTGTTGCGTCACTAGGAGGGCACGGCCTGCCTACATTCATATAGGCTCCTAAACTTAATACATGTACACTCAGACATTTACAGACCATCCAAGCACAACATTGATGACATTCAGACACTATGTACCCAATATGATTCTGTACTGAGTGTAGTTTTTTGGGTGCACCGCCCAGAGCGGCAGCAATGATACCCTTAATTTCTCTTTGGGGGTTAATAAAGTTACTCTACGCAAATTACTCTACAATCCAGACAGATATGACACCACTGAAAAGCAGATACATGCGCACTCAGAAACTGTCAGACAACGCAACACTGATGACAGTGAGACACTATATAGGCCTACTGTACGCCTCCAGGAGGGTTCAATGCAATGTCTAATATAATAATTATAATATTCAAAATACATGTTTTGAAATAATGTGTTCGGGAAACAGTACAATTCTTCCTAATTTTCATAAAACCACCACCAATGCAGAATTACTAAAAAATGTACAAAAAGATATCGAATATTTATTCAATATATTCAAATATAAAACTCACAATCAACCGCAACTCCAGATGTAAAAAAACAGTTATAAATGAACTACATCAGGAAAAAAACAAAACAACCCCATAGAACACACACATTCTTGTGTAGTGTCAGCAGTCTTGTGTACTCTAAATTAACTCTAAATCAGTTTAGAGCTCATCTCTCTTCTCCTCTTCCACATTGTGGAACACCTGGAGTACATCTTAATATGCGACCTTGCCTCCTCCACTTGCCTCCTCCACTCGCTTCTCGTCATGATGGCATCACTGACAACAGCATTATATTTCAATATCTTGCAAAAGCTCAATTGTAGAGTCTTTTTCTCGTTTGCAATTGGGATGGTGAATGAAAAACAGTCCCTCAAAAGTTGTTGTGGCTAGGCTGACAGCTGGGAAACTTTATCGTTTTCTCCACGGAGGAGGGGCCAGGAGGTGGGGCGAGGAGACAAGCGCAAGTGGAGGAGGCAAGGTCGCATATTAAGGCGCACTCCTTTCCATCTGGCTGCTTCCTCCAGGACAGCTGGACATTTCCTGCCAACCCTCTGGCTTTCAGTCTCAGTCCCATCTGAAGAAGAGAGCTAGAGGTATATTCAGACGCGTGCGTGCGTGCGTGTGTGCCCGTGTGGGCTCACCTGCTGTAGGAAGGCTCATTGCACGTCAGGATTTTAAAACACTCACACTCTAAAGCATGTTTAGATAGCCTAAAGTGGGATAGTCTTCTCAATGATTATGTGAAACAGTACACACTCTCCACAGAATGTCTAGACAGAATGTCATGATCTGAAATATTCTGAAATAATAGTATTTGGAGCAACATATACTCCTTTACCTATTTCAGCAAAACCATCATCAATATAGAACTGAATTAACAGATAAAATCACAATGGCACACACAAAAATGCATCAAACAATTCCTATCATCTTATTCATACTGTATCTTCTTAAAGAAATATAATGAATATTACGTATACAAAAAAACATTGATTTGTCATGATTAGCTGTAATTAGGAATGAATATGATATACAAGTGCAGTGTATTACATAATAAAATCAGTATTTTGTGCTCCACAAAGTGATTTCGAGTAGGATAAATGTGAACTCGTAATTTGTGAACTCGTCAAACTTGGATTGTGGGTGAACCCGAAGAAACACACACTATCCTGTCTCGTATGTGCTTCCAGTGATTCCCCACATAAACTCAGAGCTGTGTTTAGAGCTCAGTTCTCCTCTCCTTCTTCTTGTCGTTCTTCTTGTGGAACACCTTTCCGTCTGCCTGTTTCGTCCAGGAGAGCTTCACATCTCCTGGAAACCCCTTGTCTTTCAGTCTGTCCCTAATCTGAAGAAGGAAAACCATTTTAGAGAACCAGAGGGCTTTGGGCTTTATAACTGAGAAAATGCAACAATAAAAGGTATACACATGATCATAACAAACAAAATTGAATAATGAAAAATGAATAGTGTGTGTGTGTGTGTGTGTGTGTGTGTGTGTGTGTGTGTGTGTGTGTGTGTGTGTGTGTGTGTGTGTGTGTGTGTGTGTGTGTGTGTGTGTGTGCTGGACTCACCTGTTGTAGGACGACCTTCTGCACGTCAGGGTGTTCCATGTCCACACCATCAAATGCCTCCATCTCCACTCTCACCATCTGAGACCTTTTCACAAGGGCTGCATGCGGGCAACATGCACGGACGGACGGACGGACGGTCGGACGGACGGACGGACGAACGTACGTACACACGCACGCACGCACGCACGCACGCACGCACACACACACACACACACACAAGATGTGGGGAAATGTGACTGAGGTGAGGTTAAATGATGTGTGGTATGCCAAACCAGGTGTGGTAAGGTGATATGAGGTGCAATACAAGACTAACCATTGCTGATGATGTCAACAGAGCTGCTTACTGAGGATGTCAATGGGTGATTGTTTCTCTGTCCCTTGCACTGGTACTGGCCTGCCTCTAAGGGAAGTGTGATGGCGATGGTCCGACTGGTCTTACCAGGAAGTGGGGTGCTGTCCTTTAGCCAGACATACTGATACCAGTCTGTGTACTCCAGTATGTCACATCTGAGGGTGACTTCATCTCCAGAGTGAAAGGGAGGAGGCGGAGACACCATCACTGTTGCATTAGGGAGAGCTGAGGCAGTCAGAAAAGATAGAGAAGAAAAAAATAATACTTTGTTAGCGGTAACAATAGACATTTTTCTTTTAATTTTCAGGATATGAATAATTATCTACCATTGCTGATGATGTCAACAGTGCTGCTCACTGAGGATGTATTTGGGTGATCGTGTCTCTCTCCCTTGCACTGGTACTGGCCTGCCTCTAGGGGGAGTGTGATGGTGATGGTCTGATTGGTCTTCCCAGGAACTGTGCCGTTGTCATTTAGCCAAACATACTGATGCCAGTCTGCGTACTCTGGTATGTCACATCTGAGGGTGACTTCATCTCCAGAGTAAAAGGGAGGATGAGGAGACACCACCACCACTGTAGCCATAGGAAGATCTGGGGGGTCTGGGAGAGTAATTGTAGAATAATGAAAGCACCACTAAAATGTGTTATTATATGGTGTGACGTCATCGGTCGAATGCTCCATTCATTTCAATGGGGCTCCCCAACGTTCGCACGTCTGATATTTGAGATAAGGACGAGTTGGTCTATATCAGACCGCTGTCAATGGCAACAAGACTTTTCACTGCTAAAGCGAATGTTTCATATCACTCCGCAGGGGGTCCGGTCTTTTGTCACTCAGTACTCAGCGCAGCAACAATCTTTTGACATGAAAAATTATAATAAACTTAACATTAAATAAAGAAATGTCCCCGCCATGTGTGAATCATTTAAGTACGTATATCCATATAATAAGCGGGTTAACGTTCGGTGAGTCGGTCGCTTTGTGGAAAGCAACACTTCAGAGAGAACAAGACCCCTCCGCTCCGCGTCGGGTCTAAAGATTCTCTCTGTCGTGCTGCTATTCCACGGTAGCGACCTTCTCGCCGAACGTTAACCCTTACTTAGCAGTTACCATAACCCCAAAAGGACACAATGCAGTTTTGCAATTGTCTGACTGCAGCCTGATCTCCAAAAATTCTGTGCTCCTGGACACGGATGTTAAGGACACAGAATCCGTGTCCTGGACACGGATTTTTTTTCCGTGCTCCTGGACACGGAATTGTTTTCCGTGATGGGCACACGGAAGTGCTTTCTAAAGGCTATTACCACAACACTGTGTTAACTCTATCATTAGAAAATACATATCAAATGCTAATCCTTAACAAAATAATGCTATAGTTATTTAAGTTGTGCCCTGACCAAAACATTCCCTAACCTTAACCTGTCATTAAAGACATATTTTTGAGAAATACCTTTTCCAGTTGGTTGCTATGCTATCAAATTCATATAATGACAGAGCTGTGGGAGTATAGAGAGAGCACTTCTGTGTGTCCATCACGGAAAATAATTCCGTGTCCAGGAGCACGGAATTTTGGCAAAATCCGTGCTAATGGACACAGATTTTGTGTCCTTAACATCCGTGTCCAGGAGCACGGAATTTTTGGAGATCATGTTGCTGACTGAGGTGAGGTTAGATGATGTGTGGTATGCCAAGCCAGGTGTGGTAAGGTGACATGAGGTGCAATACAAGACTAACCATTGCTGATGATGTCAACAGAGCTGCTTACTGAGGATGTCAATGGGTGATTGTTTCTCTGTCCCTTGCACTGGTACTGGCCTGCCTCTAAGGGAAGTGTGATGGCGATGGTCCGACTGGTCTTACCAGGAAGTGGGGTGCTGTCCTTTAGCCAGACATACTGATACCAGTCTGTGTACTCCAGTATATCACATCTGAGGGTGACTTCATCTCCAGAGTGAAAGGGAGGAGGCGGAGACACTGCCACTGTAGCATTAGGGAGAGCTGAGGCAGTCAGAAAAGATAAAAAATAATAATTTGTTAGCAGTAACAATAGACATTTTTCTTTTAATTTTCAGGATATGAATAATTAGATACCATTGCTGATGATGTCCACAGAGCTGCTCACTGAGGATGTAGTTGGGTGATCGTGTCTCTCTCCCTTGCACTGGTACTGGCCTGCCTCTAGGGGGAGTGTGATGGTGATGGTCTGATTGGTCTTACCAGGAACTGTGACGTTGTCATTTAGCCAAGCATACTGATGCCAGTCTGCGTACTCTGGTATGTCACATCTGAGGGTGACTTCATCTCCAGAGTAAAAGGGAGGATGAGGAGACACCACCACCACTGTAGCCATAGGAAGATCTGGGGGGTCTGGGAGAGTAATTATAGAATAATGAAAGCACCACTAAAATGTGTTAGCAGTTACCATGACCCCAAAAGGACACAATGCAGTTTTCCAATTGTCTGACAGAAAAAAGAACAGAGGGAGAGAGAAACAAGACTGAAAATGTACTGCAAAAATAATGTAGCGTGAAAAAGTCATTATTAGTAGCTATCATAGTATACAGAGTCAGATCAGGGCAACCTCGGCATGTTCTAGCTAAGGCAGCCACCTTGGCAACAAGCACCTCCCTTACCATCTTGACAATCTCCCCTCAAAAGACAAATTTCTCAACTTTTTTCCACTAAAACCAGAGTGCCTTGGAACTTTAAGACTACCACATTCAACAAGGAGCCAACTGTTTGGGACTTCACATTTTGGGGATCGTCACAAGCTAAGTACTGAGGAAGCCCTCATATCATGTTTCTCTAATGAACCAGAGTTTCGGGCTCTGAACTTTTGGGCATGTGACTGTGTGTTACCCGAATGAACCTGCTGACGTCCACGTTGCCATCACGTTTCACAGAGAAGAAACCAAGCATTTTTCGGTTTGAACCAACTTTCTGGTTCTCGAATGCTCAGACCTGCGAGGTGAACATGGCGGTTGGTTTGAGGTTAGTAGCGGGAACGAGCACCGGTGCTCTGAACACGCTTACAGTGGCAAACTGGAGAGGCCCTAAGGATTCTTTGAGGAGCAACTTGATTGCCACTATGGAGGAACCTTCGCAAATTCTCTGGGGAACCTTAGGGTTCAGGTAGAGTGAATAAAGTCCACCACTCTGCTTGTCTTCTGTGTTAAATTGAATAATGAGAGCGCAAGGTTTCGACCCTCAGGCCTTCATCAGGCAGAGATGAATGGGGGTCTGATGAGTACCTGAAGGTCGAAACGTTGCGCTCTCACTTTTAAATTTAACACAGAAGACAAGCAGTGTGGTGGACTTTATTCACTCTACCTGGATTTATGCTTTTATTGTCCTGCACCTGCCCCATCAGGTGGGATGCGCACACATCTACTCCTTTGAACATTGAACCTTATGGTTCCTAAGGGAATGCTTGGGTCACCACAGGAACCAGCTGAGGGTTCTTTGAGGAACCTTCCATTTTTTTTACAATGTTCTCACCTTTATAGCAGACAGAGTGTCTTCCTTCGTTACAGTCTTCATCATTCCACTGACCAGGGTCATTGATGAGTTCCCCACAGAGCCCGTGCTGACTGAGAACACCATAGTCAGGTTCTCCGGGGGCCCAGTGGCGAAAGGAGGAGCTGCTGCTATCTGACCACTCCCAGGCCTCTCTGAACAGGCCGATCCAGACGTATTGATGTCCTCCTTAAAGTTAGGACGTATAGTGTACCTAATGTCATTTTTAGGCATTCGCTTTTAAAACTTAGGCTATGCTGCCCTTTCACAAATTTGACATTTTCACGAATATTTAGCAAGTAATGATCTAATTTACTGGGCTGACCCAAAGTACAGTGAGTTTTGCTGCCACAGATGTCTATTTCTGGTAATTCAGTGTGGCAGACATGGAGAAGATCAACCTTTTCATGTATGAAAAGTATACATTTCGAAGTCATAGTGATTTTTTTTCAAAATTGATTGTGGTGGGAATGTACTGTAGGCCTACATACGTACATGAAAAATATAGCATTTGTGAATGGGCATCATAAATTCTGTAAATGAATTGCTAAAAAAAGAAACAGATACTCTACCTGTAACTTCTCCTAGCTTGTCGTTCTCTGCCTGGTTCCTCACGCTGGCCAGGTCTGTGTATTTGTCTCTACAGTGTTTCTGAGCATTTGTCCAGTTCTTCCATTCTTCAACCAGCACATAGGGATATTCGGGATTCCTCTCTGTGAGGGCAGGAAACAGCACAGCTTAGCAATGCTTACTGTTGTGAACACGACCTCTTAAGCAAACATGGATGAATGATAATGACTCACCTTCATAGCACAGAAAAGGCCATTCATCTTTGCAAGGGTTGTTGTACCACTGGCCATTACTATGTATGCTGGCACAGTCCGCACCATCCCTGTCCTTGGAACTTCCTGAACGTGGCATTTTCGCAGCCCATTTCCGGAACTCTGTCTCATTTTCTCCATAGAAGCCCTCGTCAGCCAGAGACCATTGCCACCTTCCCTGCCTCAGCCCAGTCCACAGCTTCCACCCCACCTCATAATCTTCATCTTGCAGCAGTCTCTTGATCTTCTCTATATCTGCCATGTTGTGTATGGTGGCCAGGTCAGTGAACTTCTCTCTGCAGTGTTGCTGAGCATCTGTCCAGGTCTTATCCGTTTTCACCACATGGAACTGACGTGGCACAGAGGAGGAGAGATCGCACACACCTGAGAGGCACGCACGCACGCACACACACGCACACACACACACGCACACACACAGACACACGGTTGTTTTGATCTGGCCATTCTCGCCTATGAAACTCTCTTCTGAGCCTGAGGTTATCTCTTCTTCCCTGCATGTCTTTATCTCACTACCTCCGTATCTCACCCTTGTCTCTCTTCTGTGTTTTCTTTATTCTCCCTTTTCCCCTCACACTCTCTCTCCCTCTCTCCCCCTTTTCCCCCAGTCTTTTTCTGTCCTCTCACTCTTTTGACTCCACGGTACGTATCTGTCTTTATTTGCATCTCTTTCCCTCAATATCTCCACATCTCTCTCGAAGTCTCTTTTTCATCTCCCTCTTTCCTTACACCACAAACTCACCAGAGGTGATCTAGCTACAAAGAATAGCTGGATTGTGTCCATAACAAGAGTGACATGAGCGTTATAAGCGACAGAGTAGGCCCGTTAAAGCAGAATGCAAGCCTTCCGATATTCAAATTGGCTGTAGTGGCTGTCGCCGAACCGCATCATAGCTAATACTGTAAGCATAATATTTGCTGAAGTTCAACTACAAACTGTCGCTCAAGTCACTCAAATCACCTCTTGTTGCCCAAATTGCTTTTGTCTCTTCTCTCGCCAGCGACTCAATAGAAAGTCAATTACTTTCGTCGCCGGTGTTGCTGAAGTCGCTTCTGGTGTATTTGTGCCATTCCACTCTCTCCCCTCTCTTTCTCCTCAGCCCATAGATGACTATGACTGGTAGTTCAACAACACACGTGATTTTAAGGGATACTACTAGCACTCTACCTACTCTTGTTTTGGTTTTTGGGTTGTGTAAGACATTTCAAGCAATGTGTAAACAAACACATTAGCTGACCAGGATCCTTGGATAGGGCTGAACAACAACGAAAAAGACACGTCTTTGGGTACTGACAAGTCACAACTACAGTACAGCAACTGAGAATTCTCCATTAACCAGTTAGCACAGTTACAGTGCTGGCCAAAAGTGTTGGCACCCCTTCAATTCTGTCAGATAATACTCCATTTCTTCCAGAAAATGATTGCAATCACAAATGCTTTGTTTTAATATCTTCATTTGTTTGTCTTGCAATGAAAACACAAAAAGAGAATGAAAAATATGAAAAAATATGAATGACCATTTTACACAAAACTCCAAAAATGGGCCGGACAGAAGTATTGACACCCTTACTCTAATACTTGGTAGCACTACCTTTAGACAAAATAACTGTGAACAACCACTTCTGGTAACCATCAATGAGTTTCCTACAATGCTCTCCTGGAATTTTAGACCATCCTTGAGGTGATTTGAAGGGTGCGTTCTCCACATTGTCATTTTGAGATCTCTCCATAGGTTTTCTATGGGATTCAGGGGTGGACTCATTATGCTGCAAAATTTGTTGATAGTCTACAGACTTCATAATTCCATGCAGACGGTCAAGTAGTCCAGTGCCAGAGACAGCAAAGCAACCTAAAAACATCAGGGAAACTCTGCCATATTTGACTTTAGGGACAGTGTTCTTTTCATTGAAGGCCTCATTTATTTTTCCTCTATTAATTTGAGTTAGCAGGAAATGAGACCTTCAAAGAAAAGAGCGAGTGTTCCAAATCATGGTCTCTGTCTCTCTCCAATCAGACAGCAGGGAGGCGTGGAAAGGCAATGGCTGCAGTTTGTTTGAATAGATACAACTAATATGGCTACATTTGCCAAATGACATACATTCATAACACCCAATAAACAGCCATCAATCAATCGTAAACCACACACCCCCTACAGGATTTACAGTAGGCAGGTCTGCAGACCTTATCTCACTTGTGATTAGGTCTGGTGATAACCAGGCAATTAGAGCAGAGCCTCATTTATAACCCTATTCTCACCAAAATGCTAATGACCAAGTCTTGCTTGGTTACTTGCTCAGTTCTCTGCATTGTCATACCAATGTTGTCATGATGTACAGTAGTTGAGTGTTTTCAGTTAATAGTGATAGGCCGTTTGACGGGACCATCTGCAGTAAGAGGCTACGTCAAGACACTAAAACACACAGCAATGTAAGCATTAATATCCATCAGGTGTCTTTGACTTGACACATATAGGATAGAAGCAGTAACTGAACTGACACTGACCTGGGAACAGCAGCATCACAAGAAGGAAAACCCCCATCTCTGTGGATGCTGAGAAAACCTGGACGAGGTCAAACAGAGGTCATGAGGTCAAGCGCACACAAGGGATGATGTGTCCAAGTTACTCTGATGTAATCCATTGTGACTACAGTTACTCACTTGATGATTACTTCATCATGAGCAACATGAATTCATATTTCTCTAGAAATAGACAGTACTCATTAGATCAGGGATGTCAAATATCAGGCCTATCCGATGTTTTAATACAGCCCCAGAGGGGAAAGAAGAATCAGAAAAAACTAATTCTCTAGTCCTTACGAAGTTGCCACAGGTGTCTGAGATTTCAAGTTTTCAATACCTGAGAATTTTTGCCCTTTTTGCTGGCCATTTACAGTCAATGCTCCTGATATACCCGCTGTCATGCACCTAGAGATTATTGACTAGCAATGAGATTCTGATATGAAGCCGAAATTATCTATATTTTAGGCTGCAATTACCACACATCACTGGTCTGGCCCACTTGAGATCAAATTGGCTGGATGTGGCCCCTGAACCAAAATGCAAGTCACTTGTGCAGTGAGTAAATCATTAACTAGTGCCGTATATGACCATTAACTTCAGCAGTGCATGTTACCATCTCGCCAACTATTACACATAAAGTAGGCATTACTGTACTCATTAAATCATCAGAGATCTGTAATATCACTAAGGATATAACTATTAACATGAGTATTACACAGTATATTGTCCTATCTTACCTTAAAGACGTCTTTGGCCACTAGCTGCATTAGCGTATCAATGAGGTCTGTCCTGCCAGTCTGTGTAGCAATAATGTCTGTCCTATCAGTCTATATGGGCCGTTAGATGAGGTCTACCCTGTCAGTCTGTCGCGTCGCCCCATCTGACATTCAGCCCAAATGAGTGGCTCTGCTACGTCGTCGTGGGTGATATATTGCTGTTATGTTTGTGTCACCTTTCTTTCTCTCTCTCTCTCTCTCTCTCTCTCTCTCTCTCTCTCTCTCTCTCTCTCTCTCTCTGTCTCTCTCTCTCTCTCTCTCTGCGTGTGTGTGTGTGTGTGTGTGTGTGTGTGTGTGGGTGATTCCTGGTCATATTTGCATGCTTCCCAGCGCAGCCCAGTTTACAACCCCATTGTTCCCAGTTCTGCAAAAAGTAAATACTTGGCCGTGGCCGTCTGTGTGATGGATCATCCATCATCATTTGCCTAATTACTCTCTAGGAACTCAGCAGATGACATCATTTTCAGGCCAGCCCTATTCAATTGGAGGCCTCAATATTAGGTCAATTAGTGGAATCAGTTATGGGACAAAAAGGGCATTACCGTTACGGAGCTGACAAAAGCGTAAAACTTTGCACATACGGCCCAGACACGGCTTGCATGCGGCCCAGATGTGACCCCCAGCTGTAGCAATACATACGGCAAGTATATGGTTCCCAAACCCAACACCCAACACCCATTTGGACCCTAATCATATTTTCACATCCCCCATCCATTTATTTATATTGCTACATTTTAATTCCAGACTCCCAGTTTGGGAACCACTGATATATGGTATTTTAATACTGCAGTATATCATGATTTTATTGTGAGTATCTTGCTTACCTTGTACATTGAACGTTCACTGTAATAAAGTTTTTATTTTAAAAGTGTGATCACCATATTTTAGTGATGGCTGACAATACGTGGCCCAACTCAACCCCTTTGCACATAATCTCTGTCATTATAACCTCATTGTCCTCAAACTGTAATGACCTTAATAAAACTGAATCTGTTACTTAGCGCAGCAAGACACGGCCCCTGTTATAAATTAGCTGTTACCGTAATGGCCAAGTGTCCAAGAAGTAATGTATTACTCAAGGGCCTGTGCACTGTCATAGTGGTCTGCAAGGGCCAAATTGATGTTCTCCTGCAGCTTGCCAAGTAGCTGCCTGGTGCACACACTACAGTAGTGGTCAGAGTGGTCCTGTTGTCCATTTTAAAGCATTTACAAAAGAGCCCAAATCAATATCAGAAGGGCGCTTTAGACATCAAAGAGCAAAAGGGCAAGGGCTACAGCCCCTGAAGTATCTGAAGTATCATGATCTTCCATCCAAAAAATAAAAACAACAAGAATCAATTTTGATATGCTTGCCATTTGTAATTTGCAGTTAATAAAATGTTAACACACTGATGACACTCACATAAAGTGCACAATTAGAATACAATAATGTAAGGAATAAACGTGAAGACAACATCACTTTGATACTAATAGTTAACATCCCCACTGCAAGACGATCTATACAATTTCTTCACTTTGGTAGATTCGAGACAATCTTGTACTCGATATCACGATTCACGATTAATATCGTCATATCGCCCACCCCTACCCTGAAGCACCCCTACTTTGCACGTACCTGATGCTGCCCATGACATTAAATTATACAGTAGCTGATGATTTTATCCAAAGTGACTTATTGCTATTTATTTTATAGGGTATTGGTTACAGTCCCTGGAGCAATTGTGGGGTTTGGTGCCTTGCTCAAGGTCTCTGCAGCCATGGATGGAGGTGTGGAGAGAGGTGTAAGGTTGGGATTTGAACCTCCAACCATCTGATCTTAAGACCATCTCCCTAACCATTAGGCCTCGACTGCCCTAACAGCTGCCAATGACCCTTCCATTTTATTCGCCATCCTCATGTCTCTCAGTTCTGCAAAAGCAAGCGCTTGGCCGCACACATGACGGAACAGGAACACAATTGTCTATTTGCCCGCATAAGTCATTAGAAGTCCCAGAGCTAGTCAGAATTATTCACTTGAAGATCCGGAGTCCAAAGTCTGAGGGGTGCTGTGCCAGTAACTCCAGTCCTAATGGGTGCATAGGCTCCCAAGTGATTATGCACAGCTGCAAGGAGTGGAAATTGCACACCGACAGCCGATGAATGTCTGATGTCATCTAGGTATTTTGATTTTGGGAAGACTGATGATGAGCTAGACCCGAAACGTTTGTAACCCACTTTTTGTTTTGGCCTGTCTTTATTTGCGGCTTTCAATACAGTTACACTGATAGTATCTAGCTCCTGTGTGCGACTCCTTTTCCTTCCCACTAATGTCATCTAAGCATTTGGCCTGAGGGGAAGTCATATTTGCGGCATCGCGGAACGGAAGCGAGACGAATGAGGTCTTTCTGCTTAGTTTTGGCCGGTGTCTTCTACTCTGCCTTTGAGTTGAGTCATATGCCTGATGAAGATCCAGCGTGATCGAAACGTTGCTTTTTGAATAATAAAGTTTATTTTTGGAGCTGATCGGCAGTGTGCAGACCTACCTTTTTCAACTGTCTGACTTTTTTGTCTGGCACCTGCAACAAGTGTTTTTGGATGTGCGCACCCTACTCAAAACTACTCTGCCTTTCACACGGACAGCGTCGGCGTGCGCGGCCAGTCCTGTTCGATTGTTCCTTGGGTCATGACCAATCATCCCACTAAATTTCATAAAAATCGGCTCAGTTCTGTCTGAGTTATACGAAGTACAAACAAACAAACATATTCACAAATAAATAATAATAAATACACAGCGGTCAAAACATAACCTTCGCGACAAAGTCGGCGAAGGTAATGAGGAGCCACTTGAAAAGGCTCACAAATGTTTGCGGCCCACCTCTGACCCATGAATAAACAACACAACTAAAATAGTCAACAGCCAGCAGGGAGTTACAACAGTCAGGCTATCCCTATTAGAAGACACACTCAGCAATGCACATATATAAAAAAAATATATAATATACATATATATAAACAAATATTGTTTAGATTTTCAGAAAATGATTTCACGGCCCACAGATTTCAATGCCTTCCCTTTAGAGTGTGTGTGCATGTGTGTGTGTGTGAGTGTGTGTGTGTGTGTGTGTGTGCGTGTCAGTGTTTGCGTGTGCGTGTTTGTGTGTGTGTGTGTGTGTGTGTGTGTGTGTGTGTGTGTGTGTGTGTGTGTGTGTGTGTGTGTGTGTGTGTGTGTGTGTGTGTGTGTGTGTGTGTGTGCGAGTGTGTGTGTGTGTGCGAGTGTGTGTGTGTGTGCGTGCGTGTGTGTGTGCGCATGTATGTATGTGTGCTCGACCTGAGTGCCGTGTCATATGGTGTCATATTTGCATGTTTCCCATAAAACTCTTTAAATAATCCCTCTGTTCTCAGAGTGCAAGCTCAGTGTGTGACACAATATGACTCTTCATAATTTACCTAAGTACTCTTTTGAAGCTTAGACGCCCTAATGTCTGGTTTCTTTTCTAACAAATATTGGTCAAATGCAAAGGAACTTGTCATTCAAGCGACACCAGGATCAATGAAAACTTTGCCAGGCCGTGTTTGCTTGTTTGTCTCATCACCTTATCTTGGACCATATCGTGCCTGCCTGCCTGCCTGCCTGCATGCTAGCATGCGTGCGTTTGTGTGCACACATGTGTACTTCTCCATTTGTGGTCAGCTAGAGAGAGAGAGAGAGAGAGAGAGAGAGAGAGAGAGAGAGAGAGAGAGAGAGAGAGAGTTACAGTGCTCAGCAATAATGAGTACATCCCTGTTGAAAAGTATACATTTTGAACATTTCAGTAAGCACACAAGCAATTTCCAAAATGTGCATTGAGTAAGTTTAATGCAACAACTGTTGAGCTTAAAACGGAATAGTAAGTTAATAGTAATTTAAATCACATATTTGTTTCCATTTTTGTGAAATTATGGTGGTGCAAAAGTGAGTAGAGCCCTATGGTAAATCAATCTCCATAGAGAGGATCATGATTTGCTTAGTCACAGTACATGTTGACATGCATGTGTCTTTTGGTGAAATGAAACTTCCCAATGTTGACAGCATTCATCTTCAAACCATGCGAGTCACACGACCATGCTTGACTTTGTACTTGGTTACCGCCACACACCATCTAAAGAAAATGTGTTTATCGTGGTCTTAACAGAACCAAACACACTAAGGATATCGATTGCTGGAACCATGTCCTGTTGTCCAATGACACCAGGATGAACAAATGTGATTAAGATGGTGTCAAGTATGTGTGGGTCCCAAGATTCTTTCAGTTAATAACCACTTTCATGCAGGGCTTTATAACTGAAAATGCAACAATAAAAGGTATACACATGATCATAACAAACAAAATTGAATAATGAAAAATTAATAGAAACATGTATGACAACATGTTACCTACTGTGACTGTGCAGATCATGATCCTCTCTCTTGAGGTTTACCATAGGGGTGTACTCATTTTTGCACCACCATAATTTCACAAAAAATAAAAAATATATGTGATTTAAGTGTGTGTGCGTGTGCGTGTGCGTGTGCGTGTGCGTGTGCGTGTGTGTGTGTGTGTCTCTGTGCATGTGTGTGTGTCTGTGTCTGTGTGTCTGTGTGTGTCTGTGCGTGTGTGTCAGAGGTGGGTGAAGGTGGTAAAAGCGATAGTCTGAGAGGAAGAGAGAAAGAGAGAGAGAGAGAGAGAGAGAGAGAGAGTGACAGACAGACAGACATACTCCTGTTTAAGCCCTGGCTACTGAGGTAAGACTGATACATAAAGAATTGTATTATAATATTCATTATCTACATTAACGCAACACACTTCACACACGTGTGGAACTCCCATATGTAAAAGCACAGTGCAGTTGGCTTGTACTCAACCTGATGCCAGTGTTTTGGCTGTAAAAAAGTTCAAAAGTGGCTAGTAAGATTTATTTTCTACCGGACAAACTGCTTTTACACCAGCATTTGCTCAGTTTGCAGGTGTTAGAGCCTTGTGTTAGAGCCTTGTATATTGTTTATAAATGAATGTGTTCATGTGCTTGAGAGATACTACAACAGCGTTTCAGCAGGTATACTGTACATTTTGAAACAGTGGGAAATACAGTCCCATGGCTAAACTAGATAATATATTGACAAAATAATGCATCTTTATATCAAATCAGGCTTAACACGATGATATGCAAAGTCAAATAGTGTTTTGGCATCTGTCCAGTGATGAGTGTTGCCATCAGATTACCCAAGATTATTATCATTTCTTTTCAAATTCTGTTTATTTTCATAAGACCTTCTCATCGCATGACTTGATCCGTCTTCATCTACTTCCTTAACTCAGTCTGTGGCAAAGGTAAGCAGTGCCCTATGTGAGTCTACGTGAAAGTACACATATAATACATTTAAGAATATTCATTATGTTTTGAGTATTTTCGGTTGGACTGTGTGTGTGTGTGTGTGTGTGTGTGTGTGTGTGTGTGTGTGTGTGTGTGTGTGTGTGTGTGTGTGTGTGTGTGTGTAATGAGGAATGAGGAGCCACTTGAAAAGGCTCACAAATGTTTGCGGCCCACCTCTGACCCATGAATAAACAACACAACTAAAATAGTCAACAGCCAGCAGGGAGTTGCAACAGTCAGGCTATCCCTATTAGAAGACACACTCAGCAATGCACATATAAAAAAATATATATAATATACATATATATAAACAAATATTGTTTAGATTTTCAGAAAATGATTTCACGGCCCACAGATTTCAATGCCTTCCCTTTAGAGTGTGTGTGCATGTGTGCGTGTCAGTGTTTGCGTGTGTGTGTTTGTGTGTGTGTGTGTGTGTGTGTGTGTGTGTGTGTGTGTGTGTGTGTGTGTGTGTGTGTGTGTGTGTGTGTGTGTGTGTGTGTGTGTGTGTGTGTTAGTTAATAATGAGGTCACAACCGTTGTACAGGACATGGTTGTGAGTGGCATCTCTGAGTCAATCTGAAATTTAAGATTAACAGCAGATGTGCACAATGTGTTTCATCTATTCAATACATTTTTCAAGTGAATAATTAAAGTATGCACATCAAAAGACTATCATCGGTGAGAGAACCTGATTACAATGACTGACAACTCGCACACAATTCAAGGGGAGTGTAAAGGGTTAAAGTTTGGTTAGAGGTTGCTAGGTTACATGTGGTATCCAGCAACTGAACAGATACACGCAGTTGTGTCTGCCTGTAAGAGTAGCCTACATTGCATTGGACTGCATGTCTTGCGTAGTTGTGTGCCAGATTTGACTGGCCTAATTGTGGCTATCTGGGTAGAAAAAGTAGCCACGTAGGTGGTTGAAATACGGGTGCTACAAAAAAAAGTAGCAGGTGCTGTGTGCTACATGGCATCGACCTAATTGTGGATTAGTCTGGGGAGCTAAAAAAAAACATGAGCAATATTTACTCCCAATACACACACACACGCACGCACGCACACGCACACGCGCACACACACACACACACACACACACACACACACACACACACACACACACACACACACACACACACACACATACACACACACACATAGTGCTGATCATGCACAGATATGCACAGTGGTGTAGTCTACTTTTTTTGTGGTGAGTATACTGTATATTTGAGCATTTTTGAAGCGGGTATACTGTATATATTTGTACTATTCAAAACAATGGATCAATCAATTTTAAGTGGGTGTACTGAAATCCTTGAAATTTAGAAGTGGGTATACTCTGTATACCCGCGTTCTACATAGACTACACCACTGGATATGCACATACATATGTAGTAGATATAGGAGGAGTTTATTGATTTTCTTTTTAAAAGCCATTTTAAAAAGCACCAGCAAAGGATCACACACTTGCATGAAAATAACCATCATGACAAATAAACAGTAGTGTGGTAGCGAAATAGCAATGGCAAATTTTAATGGCAAAACTAGTCTGTATGTTTAACAACGGATTGTGATCCGCAATACAGCATGCGATGTTTTCCGTCAAATGCACCAGCAAGTGCACAGCTTTCATGTCTTGAGCAGCTGCTGTTGCTTTGTGGTAGGCACTGTAAGTAAGGCCTAGTTGCGGCTATATGGATGAAAGCAACCCTCTGTGGTTTAAAAAAAACAAACAAAAAAAAAACAGGTAAGAGACATGCAGTGTGGGGTGCCATGAAAGACGAGGGATGTATGATACACACATCCTTGTTTGCTAGTGCAGTAGCCTACATCTCACATTTATTGGATGTAAAAAAAGGATATTAAAAACGGAAAAATGTATTTAACACACTGAACATTTGCCTCTGATTTCTGATTTCACTGCTAACTATTCAGCAGGAGCAGCAGCAGCAGTAACTGGAGGACAAAAGGAAGTCATGTTGGACTGGGGCACTGCAAATGAATATGAAGCGGAATATTATGATGGGATGATGATCCGGTTGTACATTTTCAACTCGTTTGGCCTGATTGGAGGTTTGGCTGCTCTGATCTGGGCTGCCAGGACTCTGCATGGGTATCGACGCTCCGGGGGCAAAGACTCAGTCTTCATCACCACTCTCCTCTTCTTCGATGCTGCACAGCTTGTAGCAATGCTAGCTTTCTATCATGGCCTGACTACACTCCCTGACGTTGGCAAAAGTATCATTGCATCTGTTGTCATAAGTGTGGTACTGAGACTTGTAAGTTTGTTTTTTCACCAGATGGTGGCGCTAGAGGGAGTTGCTTCTGTTACACATCCTCGCTTTGCAGCTGCCTTCTCTTCTGTGCCCTGCTCTGTGTCCCTCACTGTGTTTACACTCATTCTGGTCAACATCATTACACTCCTTTTGATGGTTGTTTATAGGGTATCATTTATCATGACAGCAACTCCAATTCTAATCCATGCTGTTATGTGCATCTTGATTTGCTTAAAGGCAAAGTCTCATCAGACTGCTAGAAGAGGCGTCACAGAGAAAACTGTGCTGGTTGAATCTCTTGTCAGTTACTTAGTACTACATGGCCCATGTCTTCTGATGGCATTTCTGGTAACAATCTCGACAGATAGGTTTGAACTCATTATGCATGCCATCGTTCTGAAGGTAACTATGTACCTCTCCATCAGTAGTTTATGGGTGATGGCAGACTGTCTTCTGGTTGTGGTAGTCTGCAGATTACCCAGGATGCAATGCCTCTAGAGTCAGGACTATTCAGTTCGAATCCTGTGAGTCCACAGTGCCATCATGATTAAAATGGTACTGAACTCCTGTACCTTTAAATGTATTATATTGTGCTTTTTTCAACAGCTTTTTTCAACAGAAATACATATGAGCTAAAATATGCCCTTAAAGTTCTCAACTCCTGTATTTAGGCTACTTTAAAGAGGCCATACAATATAATGATGATGATGTTGATGAGGTTTGTTGAAGTTGTTATGGAGCATAAATGTTTGACACGTCGTTCATTATATCATGTGCTGCCTCTGCATTCAGTAATATTGTAGGCCTTGGCCTGGCTCACATGAATCTGTGCTGTTATGCCCGGCCCCTGCCCAAGGTTGTTTCCCAATCCTCTTCTGTCTCTCTCTCCCACTCACTTCCTGTCGTCATCTCACACTGTCCTGTCCATTAACCCTTTTCAGCCTAAGGCACCTGCTGATTTCCCAAGTCCTTTTGGGAAAAGGTGCCCTCAGCCTATGAAAACCTAAATATCTCAGCCTCTGAAACATAAAACTGAAAGAAAAGACAGGGAGGGAGGAGAGGCAAAATGGGAGGCGCGGGTACTCAGACCTCCAGACCCATCCCCTTCTGCATTCTGGTGTTGAACATAGGCTACTTGGGAAGTTTTGGTGTTTTTTTTATTTCTTTGTTTTGTTTCATGATTATTTTAAATGTATTAATACACCAAATTGATCCGGCTTGTGGCCGAATCGATGCTGAATCATTCATGCCCTGGATTGCGATCCTTTGCTGCATTGATTACTGTTGACGGCCCTAAGGCCTATTACATTTTAAATTGTATGCATACATTTTTAGACACTCTGCATATCATTGAGGTTACTTCTCAAAGCCATTGAACCAAATTATCCGGAATGGATGTTTCTTTCTGAAGGCATTTCACAGTTTCTTAGGCCCATAAACAAATCACTTGATGATGGTGGTGTACAGATTGACAAAGACACCCCTTTGCTTCATTTTTCACATGACCATTTCTTATGTTTCACTGTGTTAATTAGCATCTTCATTCAATGATGTCATTTAATTACTTCAAATTGACTGTCAGCAACCTTTACGCTCCATTAATGGGCCTCATTATGTGAAGCTTTAGGACTAGTGGTGGATTGCAGACACTTTAAAATCTGTCATTGCATCATTTTTTCCATTCATTTTGGAAAGATCTCTACTACGAATGAATGCATTGTGCATCGGAGCTGGTTTAAAAGCTTCTGCCATTAGGACTCAGTGGGGGCTTCTAGCCTGAGAGCGGTTGACATTGACTGGTCTTTGTCAGGGGACAGATCAGCAGACAAAGGCATTTCACATATTCCTCATGCTTGGCTCTGAGCATGTGTGGACTACAAATGGCAAAATATGCCAAACTATTCCTCAAACTCACTTCATCCACATGTATTTTTGCAGAAGTATTGTTACCATTGAATCATGATCTGGTACAAGTAGAACTACAGTCTTCTTGCGCTAATAAGCTAGGTCTTGATGCTATAAAATTAGGTTATGCTACGATCACTTCGGCGTCAGCCCAATGTTCCCACGGCCCATTGGTCCCACAGCCCATTGGTCCCACATTGCTAAGACTTTTGCGTTTTTTCAAAATTAGGCCCAATGGTCCCACAGCCCATTGGTCCCACAGCCCATTGGTCCCACATCACTAAGATTTTTTAATTTAATTTTAGGTCCGTTGGTCCCACAGTCCATTGGTCCCACAGTCCATTGGTCCCACATCACAAACACTTCAATGGGCTGTGGGACCAAGGGACCCACTAGTTTGACGCCCTCTCGGTACTTCACATGGTAATCAAACATTTCAAACAAGCAATTTAAGGTTAGGTTTAGGGTTAAGGTTAGAGTTAGGGTTAGGTTTAAGGTAAGGGTTAGGGTTAGGTTTAGGGTTAGGGTTTAGGTTTAGGTTAGGTTTAGGCTCGTATGACGTAGGCGGTAAGTACCGAAAGAGCGTCGAATTAGTGAGTCCTGTGGGACCAATGGGCCTAAAAATTCAAATAAAAAAGCAATGTGGGACCAATGGGCTGTGGGACCAATGGACTGTGGGACCAATGGGCTGTGGGACCAATGGGCCTAAATAATGAAAAAAAGTCTTAGTGACGTGGGACCAATGGGCTGTGGGACCAATGGGTTGTGGGACCAGTGGGCCGTGGGACCAATGGGCTGTGGGACCAACGGGGCGTGGGAACATAGGTACGCTCCCATCACTTCCAGAGTAATCTTTTTTTAGGACTATTAGTGCGCACACACTTTCTAACGTGAATCCCGGACAATTAGCGCCGTACGGCAGCCTCTAGTTCTCGTGTGTGAATGTGTATGTACACTCATCAGCCACAATTAGGAACACTCCTCGTGTTGGGTTGGACCCCCTTTTGCCTTCAGAACTGCCTTAATTGCCTGCATCAATACTCGGGCTGTGGCATTCCAACAAAGATTACATTACATTGCACAGCATTTAGCAACATTTAGCCTTGACTTCAAAGGAGAAAAATTAAGCAAGAACAGAGTAAGGCGCAGTGACCAGGTGAAAAGCACACACTTAAAGTGTACTTTTGATTACTATACATAGTAGAAAGTGAACTTTTTTCAGCTATTTAAATTGCGTTTCATTGCACTATTAATGCACTGGAGCACTACTAAAACAGTACTTCAGCACACTTACATTGGCACCGCTTTTGGACAGCTTTAAGTGCATAAGCCTACTTTTGATAAGTGAAAGATGACTGTGTGTCAGTGGAGTGTCCACTCGTAAAAAAAAATAAAAAATGGACACACACACACACACACACACACACAAACAAGAAAATAAATAAGAAAAATTAACATCTGCCATAGGCAACTTTGTGTGATGGCGTTTCTTTTTCTTTTATTGTGGTACAGAAAAATGTGTCAATTGATTTGACATTCCATTACATTTGGCAGACGCTTTATAACCAAAGCGGCTTTCAAAGAGGACATAATCATAGCCAACATCACTAGCAAATACAAAGTGCACAGGAAATATACAGAACAACAAGCGCAGATGCAAGGAGGGGTTAAGATCATAGCAAATAATACAGCTGTTGGGATGACAAGTGTAAAATGAAAATAAATAAGAAAAATGACCATCTGCATGACGCCAACACAGTCATGCTTTGTAATCACACATACACACACACACACACACACACGCGCGCGCGCGTGCGCGCGCACACGCACACGCGCGCTTTGTAATCTCACACACATGCTTTTTTTTTTTTTATAAACCCAACCACCACCCCCCTTATGGGGAACCTATATTTTCTTCCTTTTTCTTCTATTTCTTTTCATTATCTTAATTTTTCCATCTTTTAACAAAAGCAAAATGTAACATACAATAACAGACAATAGAAGGATACAGAAAAAAAGGATAGACAGGACTTTGTAATCTCTCTCTCTCACACACACACACACACACACACACACACACACACACACACGCTTTGTAATCTCACACACACACACACACACACACACACACACACACACACACACACACACACGCTTTTTTTTTAATAAACCCAACCACCACCCCCCCTTATGGGGGACCTATATTTTCTTCCTTTTTCTTCTATTACTTTGCATTATCTTAATTTTTCCATCTTTGAAAAATGTAACATACAATAACAGACAATAAAAGGATACAATTCAGTGAACAATTCAAAAACAATTTCAGTGTACCCCAACACTTCAAACCACATATTAACACAACCACCCCCCCCCACACACACACACACACACGCTTTGTAATCTCACACACACACACACACGCTTTGTAAATCACACACACACACACTTTTTGTAATCTCACACACACACACACATACACACACACACACACACTTTGCAATCTCTCTCTCTCTCTCACACACACACACACACACACACACACACACACACACACATACACACACACACACTTTGCAATCTCACACACACACACACACACACACACACACACATACACACACACACACTTTGCAATCTCTCACACACACACACACACACACACACACACACACACACACACACACACACACACACACACACACACACACACACACACACACACACACACACACACACACACACACACACACACACACGCTTTGTAATCACACACTCTTTGTAAACACACGCACACGCTTTTTTTTTATAAACCCAACCACTACCCCCCCCTTATGGGGGACCTATATTTTCTTCCTTTTTCTTCTATTTCTTTTCATTATGTTAATTTTTCCATCTTTTAACAAAAGCAAAATGTAACGTACAATAGACAATAAAAGGATAAAGACAGGAGAAAAAATACAAAAAAACAATCAGCGCGAGTCGATGGAGGTTGCGTCTCTGAAGTGAAGAGGCAGGGAGTTCCATCTCTTGGGCGCGTACATATCGAAGGCGGCTTCACCAATTTTCTTTTATGGAAGGGTAGGAATCCTTAGCAGTGTGGCAGCAGCGGATCTGAGAGCTCGGGCACGGGCATAAAAAGAGAGCATATCAGAGATGTAACAGGGAGGAAGACAATTTAATGCTTTGACACACACAAACACAAACACACACACACACACACACACACAAACACAAACACACACACACACACACACACAATCACAAAAATTTTTTGGTAGACCCCCTGCTGTTTTTTGTTTTTGCGGGCAAACAGACTGACATACGCACGGACGCACAGACATGGGCCCGGCCGGACATAGGCACGGACGGATGCACAGACGGACGAATGGACAGATGGATGCACGCATGCACACACGGACGTGGGCACGCACACACGGACGTGGGCACGCACACACGGACGGACAGCCAGTCAGACGGAGACACGGACAGATGGAAGCACAGACGTGGGCACAGACGGACGCACGTCTGGCCAGACGTAGGCACGGACGCACAGACGGACTGACGCACAGACGGACTGACGCACGGACGGACGGACGCACGCACGGACGGACGCACGCACAGACGGCCGGCCAGACGGACGCACAGCCGGCCGGACGGAGGCACGGACGTGGGCACAGACGGAAGCACGTCCGGCCAAACGTTGGCACGGACGCACAGACGGACTGACGCACCCACAGAAGCACGCACAGACGGACTGACGCACGCACCAACGGACGCACGGCCGGCCAGACGTAGGCACGGATGCAGAAACGCACAGACGGACGCACGGCCGGCCAGACGTAGGCACGGTCGGAAGCACAGACGGACGCACGGTCGGCCAGACGTAGGCACGGACGGAAGCACAGACGGAAGCACGTCCGGCCAAACGTTGGCACGGACGCACAGACGGACTGAAGCACGCACGGACGGACGCACAGCCGTCCGGACGTGGGCACGGAAATGGGCAGAGACGGAAGCACGGACGGACGCACGGACGGACGCACTGCCGGCCAGACGTAGGCACGGACACGCACAGCCGGCTGGACGGAGGCACGGACCGACGGGCGCAGGCACGAGGAGGGAAGAACAGAAACCATATTATAGTTACATGTGAGCAGTTGAGAGCAGTGCATTGTGCATTCTGTAGACTAAAACA
Source organism: Engraulis encrasicolus (assembly GCF_034702125.1). Lineage (NCBI taxonomy): Eukaryota > Metazoa > Chordata > Actinopteri > Clupeiformes > Engraulidae > Engraulis > Engraulis encrasicolus. The sequence continues at coordinate 15,338,022 of NC_085877.1, read as the reverse complement.
ATGTAACACTATTACATCTATTATATCTGAATTGAAAGTAGTTTACAAACAATGCGAGACTATGAGCATGTTTTTTTATGCATAATTTGTATATATTTTTCTTACCCAGTGGTTCAAGGAGTTCCTCTTGAACGTAGCAGGAGCGAAGAATCTGACAGGTTTCATTCCAGCTCCAGTGTAGAACATCTAAAACAAAGTGTTCAGAGTGGAGTATTAGCTTTAATGTAAATACAAGTGAGGAAGTGAGGATACTGTTGCGGTCTGGATATTTAGGTGAGAGCAGATTCACACACTGAAAGACAGTAAGGTCAAGCACAAGGAGTTTTTTTTGAGAGCTGAGTAGTAGACGTTTCAGGGTTCTGCCTCCATTAGCGCGTTCAGGCCGACTGAGAACCGCGCTGGAGCCCGTTCCCGCACCTACTCGCGAACCAGCCTTCATGTTCACGCCACAGATATTAGCGTTCGCGAACCAGAAAGTTGGTTCGCAATGCGAACCGCAAAATACTAGGTTTTTCTCCGCGAACCGTGACGACAGCGTGGCCATCAGCAAGTTCATCCGGGTAACAGTCACATGCAGAAATTGTTCAGAGCCCGGTATGAACACGGGAGGTTCACCGATGAGCACTTAAGTGCCAAACGTAACTGGTGCAGGCACCGGCACCGGCTCCGTTCTGGTCGGCCTGAAAGCCCTACATCAGAGTGCAGGTGAGCACAGGCAGCAACCCTGAAACAACTGCTCTACTCTACTCTCGGAAAAAAGAACTCCTTGTGCTTACTTTTTTTTTACATTTCAAGGGTGAGAGCAGGTTGGTACACTGCTACCGAAATCCAGCTTAATGACATTAAAGGAAATTCTTGTCTGAAGGTACATGTACTGTATGCTTATGTACAGGGGTGGAGCACAAAATTCCCCATGTTCAACCAGCTCTAATAGACCCCCTTTATGTACCCCCTTTATATATTATCATTATATGGTTGTGACGTCATCGGTCGAATGCTCCATTCATTTCAACGGGGCTCCCCAACGTTCGCACGTCTGTTATTTTTCGATAACGGACGGGTTGGTCTATAACAGACCGCTGTCAATGGCAACAAGACTTTTCACTGCTAAAGCGACTTTTCAACAAGACTCTAATCAGCTGCTGTGATAGACAACACCTGTTGTCCTGGCTACCTAGCTGTTAGCGGTGTTCCACAATGGCACTGTTTTGTTTTGCGCAGCAACAATCTTTTGACATTAAAACTATAGTAGACTTCACATTAAATAGGCCTAAAGAAATGTCCCCGCCATGTGTGAATCATTTAAGTATATCCATATAATAAGCGGGTTAACTTTCGGCGAGTCGGTCGCTTTGTGGAATAGCAGCACTTCAGAGAGAAGTGCTGCTATTCCAGTGCCTCCGCTCCGCATCGGGGTCTTAAGATTCTCTCTGTCCTGCTGCTATTCCACGGTAGCGACCTTCTCGCCGAACGTTAACCCTTACTTAACATGCTTGTGTGAAACAAAAATCTGACTTCCTGTGGGCCCCCCTTATACAGTGACACTAATAAGTATTTGATCCCTTTCTGGTGGTGTTGGTTTGTACACTGATGGAGACATGATCAGTCTACTAACTTTAATCGTAGATGTATTCCAACACAGATGGACAGAATATCAAAAAGAAAGTCTGGAAAATAACTTCAAAGAATACATTTTAATTTGTCTTCTTTGTATTTCATTGAGGGAATACGTTTTTGACCCCTCTAGCCAAAGTACTTGTTGGCAAACCCCTTGTTTTCTAGGGCAGAGATCAGAGGGTTTTTTTTGTAGATGGCAGTGTTTGTGCAGAGACCCCTAGTCTAAATCCACACACTTGTGCACTTCGTGCATTGCGTTTCAGTGCCTAGGGCGCTCACGCTGAAAATTTCGGTTGAGTCAGTGCACTAAAAGTGCCCGAATGATCCCCTAACAATGGTGGAAAAACGCATGCTTGAATGATGGACACTGCACGCACTAAACGACCACCATGTTGACAATGACACAGAGGAAACGTGGCTTTCAGTTCATTAGAAGAGTTTGGTCGACAGTCTCCTAATTCTGTGAGTAATGTTTCTGAGACACCAACCTTTTCATGCCAACCCAAGTATTGTATGTGTGATTGCTGCCCTTTGGGGGTGAAGGAAATGTAAATACAAGCAACAGATGCTGTGCATTGAAAACAGTTGCCAACTGATATTTTGGCGAGCTAATGCCATGCTCAGCCTTCACTTCCAGGGCACAGTGCATAGTGCTAAAATTTTTCCACAACGCTATGCACTGAAGACCTCAGTGCACTGTTGTGCACTGATTGTTAGTTAGGGTGACCACCCGTCCTGCGTAGCGCGTGCGCGTACAGCGTTTGAAGCGTTGGCGCGTGAGTGCACGTGCACGTGCACGCCAGGGTCTGTCCCACATTGTCCCTCAGAAGCAAACCCCTTGTCCCCCCTTGGACTTATTAGCAGGTGGTCACCCTACTGTCAGTGCACTGACAAGTGCGTAGATTGAGACATTGGCTGAATCTCAAATGGTGCACTTGTGCACTTTAGTGTTCATGTTTCAGTGCGCCTGCCATATTAGTTACACACTGAAACATAGTGCCCGAAGTGCACAAGTGTGCCATTTGAGATTGAGACATTGGTTCTGTGTTGAAATTGCTGGTTTTCTCAGGGAAGTCAACAGGGGGTCAGCCATGGGCCCAGGGATAGAAGGGGCCCCAAATTGAGTCCTCACTACATTGTATTGTATGTATGGGGGGTGAGGGGTTATTCTAGCTCACCTTTTGTCCACTGGGTCCTCAAGCGCCTGGAAATCCACAGTTTCCCCTCTTCTCTGGCTCTCCTTGGATACCCCTTAAGCATGCGCACAGACACCACCTCATCACCAATTGTTCTTAGTCCTATTGCCTTGAGTTGGTCCATACTCTTCTTGCTCATACTTCACTGACAAACAAAATGGCTGCCTCCAGTTCACGGGGCGCGTTCCAATATGCGACCTTGCGTCCTCCATTTGTGCTTGTGACCTCGTACCAGGAAGTAATGTCATGATTACATCACTGACAAAAGTATTATATTTCAATATCTCGCAAAAGCTCAATTGTAAAGTCATTTTCTCATTTGCAAAGTGGATGGTGAATGAAGAGTAGTCCCCCAAAAATTGTTGTGGCTAGGCTGACAGCGGGGAAACTTTATTCTTTTCTCCACAGAGGAGGGGCCAGGAGGCGGGACGAGGCCACAAGCACAAGTGGAGGACGCAAGGTCGCATATTGGAGCGCACCCACTGGGCCCATTTGTGATGGTGCATGCTACGCAAATCTGTGCAATTCACATGTGCACTGTGTAATCACAATGTATTGGCCCTCATTTATCAAAGCAGCGTACGACAAGAATGATGCGCACGTTGTGCGTACGTTCTTTTTCTACGACCAGTTGGCATTTATCAAATCTCATCAGTCGTAGGATTTCATCTTTCCTGCGCTTACGCTCGGTGTACGCCGTTTTCAAGTTGGACTTGGGATGACTATGATCACCAACTTGATCAGCAGTTGTAGCGCAACAACTCATTATCATAAATATGTGGCCTACATAATTACAAAACGTTTTTACATTGTCTATTTTGGCTATAAGCCAACTTCTACCTGTTTGAATTGGTGCACCCTTCCTGGGAGCGCTGCGTTATTTTGGCATAGGCCAAGAAGAACTGCAAGAGACATCTAATTTGTGATTTGACATGATGTGTGAATAATTGTGCAATATACAGCCGCATATTGGAATGTGCCTTCAGTCATGGGATCAAAGGGGCCGACGTTCTTTTTAACAGCTGGGAGTTCAGGAGCACATCAATCAATACATAGCCTACAAAATTTCCCGGTAGAGTTTCGCCGTTTCGCACGACTATCCGAATACACACCTGACGTGTGTGTGTGTCCGATAACACTTTATAGTCGCCTATTTAGGTGGCAAAAGGGATATCCACTCCAAACAACTGGATCACAGGAGAGAAGCAGGGCGCAAATGAGCGCGAGAGGGACAGCGCACTGGACATGTAAAACTCTCGTTCCCCAACAAATGGTTTGGGCACTGTTTGTTGGCCAGTTTCACGTAGGACCCTTTTCTTGACCTCGTTTACAAAAAGGTTTATCGTCATATTTTTTTTTTGAAAAAAATACAATATAATAATATAGATATACAAATATCTTCATTATGTGTAGCCTACCGTAGTCAATCAAACATTTCATTGTAACTATTTGGAAATCAATCTCTTGGCCTACCTTCCATATTGAGAACCGAAACACTGTTGACTACTGCTGTTGATTAGGCCTATTTACACGTGTTATTTTGTTGTCTACCTCGTGTAAAGCCTAATTTCAAGCTGTCAATCAACCACAAATGTAGATGTAGCCGGTTTGCGTCTCTCCATGTCGCAAACTCAGGGGTGCGGCCTCCTTCCCGCCGTTGTAGAGAAGGCGTGATTATTCTAATTACGATGGTTTTCAGACGCTGGATTTATCAACAGCCGCTCGCTCTTACGATGGGATTGGAGAGGTACACATGTTTAGTAAATCTCACGTGAGCATCGTCATACGACTAGATCTGCGCTCATTTCTGAGATGGTTTCTACGCAAGTTTGATAAATGAGGGCCAATGTATACAATTTTTTTTATTTTGTGAGCTGCACAGATTCGCGCAGAATGCGCCATACACCATCACGAACGTGCCAATTGACACAAACAAAATGGCCATCCCTACCTGTTGTCCTGCGGGTCCCTCTTCTCATTTGACCCCTTTGGCTCCCGGTGCGCCTTTAGGCCCTTGATCAGCCTGGGGGCGAGATGGACAACAGAACAGAACAGATTGGACAACAGAAAAATCTCCAAAGTTAGTTAGAAAGAAAATCTCTTCACCAAGAGACTCTAAAATATTGTTAACATCGGTCTATCTCCAAGTCTGTCTACTCCAGATCACCCCCCCCCCAACCACACACATGAGCCTTATTAATACATGTTTTAAGTAAAAAAAAAAAAAAAAGTCCACATATTTTTGTGCATTCTGTGATGTAGCTAAGGCTCTTGCAACCTGCTGACACAATATTATAGACAGGTATAACAATATCCTACGCTTGTTGCATTACAAGTTAAATACACATAGTGAAAATATACAACAAAGGGAAAGATACAGAAAATACAGATACAGAAACTTTATCAAGGACATGATTTATGAATGGATAATACATTTCTTTGGAGCATTAAAAGCTGTGTGTGGGTGTGTATATACTGTACGTGTGTAGTCAGTAATCAGACCCTGCTTGTCACACATTACTCAGTGTGTGTGTGTGTACGAATGTGTGCGTGTATACTAACTGCAGGGCCTGGTCATTCGCCTGGTTCCAGTGGTCCAGTGTCGCCTACACTCCTGACGAAGCCCTGAAGTCACAGAGACAGACAGACAGAGACACACACACACACAATGAACAGTGTGCTGCAGATGGCATCACACAAGAAGGACTGACGATGGCATGAAACACTAAATGGCATCAAGAGGTACAGGTACTAGAATGGTATTAGAAAAAATAGATGGCAAATTAGTTTGTTCCATCAGTGACAAGTCAGATTTCCACAGGAAGATGTTGTACAGTACTGAAATAAATACAATCCAATAATGCCACAGCACCAAGGCTTAATTTCATATTAGGTCTGATTAAGGGCCATCAAAATAATAAAAGGCCGATGAAAGCCCTGGTGTTGCGGACTTTATTTCTCATTTTGAGTGTATGCATTAGTCCAGCATTCGGGCTGGTTTTAAGTGTGTGTGCGTGTAATCAAGACCTGAAACATGTGAAAAACACACATACATATGCAGATATTTTTAAAAGCAAATATTCATTTTATCTTCTTACATATATTAACAGTATGTCGATCAAATGAAACACACCCTACTGACAGGTGTACCTTAGAAATCTCCACTAAAACTCTGAAGCTCTGTTCATGTGCAAAAAAAAGAGACAAATGCATTCCAAAAATATCAATATACGTGTAAACAACAGGGTCTTTCTGCATGTTGTGTACCCACCCTCTCTTCTGTGCATCCAGTAGATCATGGCAGTCCCACCTCCCTTCTGAGATCCGGTGTACACACACACGCTGCGGCAGCAAACCCTGTCTGTGGGTCTGGGAGGTCCTGGTAGTCCCATCTCCCCTGGAGGCCCGGCGTGGCACTGCCCCCATTCCCCTCCCGACACTCAGGAATCCCTCAGCCGGTTTCCATGTCCATGCAACTGCCCCAAACAGCCTTCCCAGACGGCCGAAGCACCCTTCGCCCAACGGTTCTTGGACCACTGCCACTGTTGGCAGTGGAGCCCCGGAGCTGGCCCACACGCCACCCCAGACTGCAGCCGGGTGCCTTGCCCCCAGCTGAGTCCGGACAAGCACTGCAGTGAACACCCTTCTCCACACAGCGAGACCACCTCCCACCTGCGCAGCAAGGCATTCCACTGACCCGGTTGGCCACCCACCTCAAGGTAGCCGAAGGAACCGTGGACTGGACCGCACCGCGGGAACCTACATCCAGGCATCAGGACAGGCCCTGCGCATGACAATGCCTCCGCCGCCCAAAGCACCTGTAACACCAGACTAACCTAAGCCAAGCCTCTACAACTCTACTCTAATATACTCTACTCTGCTCTGCTCTTCTCTACTCTACTGAGATTGGTGATCCAGGTTCTCTCTGAACATTGCAGACATCATCAGGCCAGTCCCGAAGACCTATCTGAAAGCACAACAGTGCACAGTTCCTTCAGTGGTCAACAAAGCCAGTACAAGACCCTGCGTTACAAGCAAGAGACGGTGTCACTAATGCAGAGGAAAACGTTCACTGCAGTACTCATACTCAAAGTCGACTGAAGGCACAACACCCAATTGCAGTCCGGGACAACGCACAGTCCAAGTCCAGAACTCCTCCACCCACAGTAGCAGCAGTCCAAGATCTATTGGACGAAAGGCACTTCAGCAGTCCAAGGCAGCTGATCAGGACAGTTTCTAGACATGGAGAGCAGCTAAAAGGATCCTAAATGTCAAGAGAGGAAGGGGGAGGCAGAACCTTCATCTGAACCCTTTTTTTCTGGGAGGTGGAAGCTTTTTTGTACTTTTTTTCCCTTCAAGCTTGTTTTTTTCTTCTTTTCTTCAAGCTTTATCCTCCAGGCCCCCAGGTGAAGTGTCTTCTCTCTGTTGGGTTGTGGTGTGAGTAGAGTCTTTGAGTCTTGGTCATTGGCAGCAGAAGGCTGTACATGGGTCAACGGCGTGATGCACTCTTTAGATGGTGCTCCACTGCGGCTCACTGGTGCAGCGGTGATGCATTGGCACTCGGCAGTTTCCAATAGTGCATTGGTTTTCCACTCTGGCGGTTATTCACTGTAGAAGTTTCTCACTGTCAAGTCTATGTCAGCACTGGGTTTCCACACTTGAAAGAGAAGGACTGTACACGGACATAGGATTCCACTCGTCTTGTCTTTTTTATTGAGGTCACTGACGTTAATGTTTTGAAGTAGTGGTAACAGATGGAGTAATTGTAGAACAGCAGACCAGAAACCTTTAAACATATAAAACACAAAATAAAAGAATTAAATACACTGCATTTAAACATTCACACACCCACACCAAGAGAAATAGGCCTACGTCACTACATCACCTGCAATACAGACACTTTCCGCGCTACTGCGCATAGCCTGCACCAAAGATTCTCTATTCTAAAACATGAGGTCAACCAGGTGAAATTACAGCAGCGCTCATAATGAATGGTTGTATGGACGTAGGCCTATCCTCACGTTTCCGCACTGCTGGCACACAATCTTTTGACTACACACCTCATACAGAGAACGTAAGGTCCAGGCTACCCTGCAGTACAAACAAAGCAATTTGAAACCATTTGAAATGAAATGCCACCTGTGCCAGGACTCACTAGTTTCACACCGTCTTGGCCCGGATGGACGGGATTTGGGTTGTGCGTATAGCCTACTCGTGCACTAGAGCTGAGGTCAGTGGCATCATGCATGCATGCAAGAGGGTGTTTTTATTAGTTTATTATATATTATTTATTATAATATTTTGTCCACATATACAAACATTGCTTTAAATCTCAAACACCATGGTTCATGCCTCATTTTCAATAACTGGACTATCAGTAGGCCTAAAGCAATGACACACTGCTAAGCTTAACTGTTAAATGAAATTGCATCGATAAAGTTACATAGAGTAGGCTATATGGCATTTAGGTTTAATATGTTGATAACGAGGTTCTTTTATATTAGGCCAAATTGTGTTGCCCACCTACAATAAAAATACATGTAGGTTCATTCCCAACACCTTCTGGACTGAAAACAATTGCAAGCTTCTAGACAAAATTGTCAATATCGAGTTGCTTTGGGTAGGCAATTAATATGCTGATAGCCTACATTGCATTTGACCAAATAATACAGATGACAAGTTGACGATTTTTCTTGGATTTTTGTTCAGTTTTGTTTTCAAGTTCCAACCTTTTCTGAATTAGGCCTATGTGTGAATAAAGGCATCACGCCAACTTGTGCCCGGCCATTAACCTTACAACGTTAGAGTGGGAAGGAAAGGAAGAAAACTGTCCAACACTACCACACAATACACTGTTGTGAGGCAAATGCGGTTTGAATGATATTTTACGTCTCGCCACAAATGACCAGTTCTACCACGAAGTAGATTAAAACCACAAGTGCTTACCAGCTTCCTCTCCAGGTTCCCAGCGTCACGTTAGTACAGTATTTCCAAATTATTGAAGTCAAGCACAGCAAGCTTTTCTGTGCGACTCAGCGCGTCTTTCCAAAACCGACTGAGGCAACCTGAACTTAATTAAAAGCACCTGCGTCAAAACGCTCTCGGAGAAGTTCTGTTACGAGAGGTTCCACTCGCCAGGTACTGCACTGTAGGGGCGCCAACGGAGGACTGCAGACTACATTCAGAATGAATGGGCTGCGCTCTCGTCTCGACAGCGCCCCTAACTGCAGGCATGGGTTAAATATCGAGAAGGCTGTAATAGTGTACCCTCCCCGAATGCTCCGCTCGCTGGGTGCGTTCTGCTGTCAAACTGAGCTGATGGGGGGACTGTAGATTCTACAAGTGCTCGTGGTCATCTGGATGTACGTATGTTTATCCCACTTTTTGTCATTTCCCTGAATTCACGAGGCAGGCTGTGAACTAATGATTATTAGTTCAAAACAGCGAGTTTTATCCTTCAATACTCTGGCTCCTCGTTCACTGCCATTCATTTTGAGTCTGCCTGTGACCCTCCGAGTGCTCCACCTCCCTATTTTGCATATGAACCGACTGCCTCAATGGGCTGCGCTGAGGACAGCTGTGGCTGTTCAGCCAACTCGCGCTCCGCTAATTAGGAGCAGTTTAACCCTAAAGCGACCGAGCGGGGTCATTTATGCAGACTCCCAAGTTCCAAAAACTGATGTCAGGAGATAGTTTATTGACACAAAAAAACTGTTGTGATGATGAATAGTAATCCAAAATGCAGTTGCAAGAATTCAAACCAAAACAAAGAAAATAGGCCTAGTTGACGCCACTCCCTAGATCTACTGGCTCCATGTGAGGTTTACAATTGAGTGTAAACTCTTCTGATTGCCTTTATGTCACCCAATGGACTAGACCCTAAATATAGGCTACGGTAGGTAGCCCTATTGCAGTAGCCTTTGCTGGACCATTATTATCATAAATTATGTCTCTAAGGTCTCAAAGAGTCTTCTTGTTGTGCCTTGGGTAATAAAATGGATGGTATTGTAATGAGTGACTATGTTTGGGATTATGAAATGTGATTGCGACTCGGGGCGAGTCTACCTGATGGGTGGGGGGAGTGTAATGATTATTTATGTCATGCTTATGGGTAGGGTGGTTGGTTGTGGAGCGGGGAGGGATTAAGGATAGCAGTGGGTGACTTAATGGTCTATACCTGTGGGCTGTCACTGCACCACAATGTTTTTAAGTTAGTGAAATATGCTGATGATATGGCTCTTAATTATACTGGTGTCCCTTCACCACTTTTAATTTCTGATCAAAATGTTGAAATTGTCAGCTGTTTTAAGTATCTAGGCACATATATTGACTGCAAGCTTAACTTCACAGATAATGTTGATGCAATATGCAAAAAGGCCAATCAACGGTTGTTTTTAATCAGGAAACTGAGAGGCTTTGGAGTAAGCTGCAACATATTGGAGAGGACATACGTAAGCCTAATAGAGAGTGTCCTTACCTACAACATTTCTGTTTGGTATGGCTACCTCACCCTGCTGAACAAGAACAGGCTGTCCAGAGTGGTGAAAATGGCTGTGAAGATCATAGGAAGACCCCAAAAACCACTGAACAGCCTGTACAGGACTGCAGTTCACAGGAAAACAATGAACATCCTCTTCACTCTGAGTTTGAACTGCTGCCCTCAGGGAGGCACTACGGATCATTCATTGCAAAGAAGAACATTTAGGCCTATTCTTTTATTCCAAATGCAATTTCCATAGGCCTAGTCAATAAGCTATGGAAAAGCTAGAGATACAGCTCCAGGCCTTTTTTATTAGAATACCATGAAAAAGTTGATTTATTTCCATAATTCCATCAATAATGTTAAACTGTCATGGATTGTAGATTCATGGCCCAGTTTTTTAACTATTCCAATCATTATTTTTTTTCTTTTTATATACGTTGGCCTTCCAGCTAAAAAAAAACATGAATTGGAGAATTCGCATTATTAGAATATTGTTATAAAATCACATTTTTCTTCATCAAAATTCGGGTCACATTAAATCAGTTGAAATTTGTTACTTTCTACATAACATGCAATGGTCAATACTTGGTTAGGACATTCTCTGTCTTCATAATGGCCATGATGCGTTTAACATTGAAGTCAATGGCAAAAACAGTGCATGGGAGTTATGGAAGCCCAGATATCCTTGATGCTTTGCTGTCAGCTGTTCTTGTTTGTTGACCTGGTGCCCCACACTTCCCTCTTCAATATACCTGAAGATTTCCATGCCACGTTTTGGTGTTAACTCACCAGTTTAATTCTAACTCAACAGAAATTAAACCCCATTCATTTTCAATGGGGTTTCATTTCTGGTTATTTAGAATTAAACTGGTGAGTTAGCGCCAAAACGTGGCATGGAAATCTACAGGGTTTATTGAAGAGTGAAGTATGGGGTACCAGGTCAACAAACAAGAGCAGCTGACAGCAAAGCATCAAGGATATCTGGGCTTCCATAACTCCCATGCACTGTTTTTGCCATTGACTTCAATGTTAAACGCATCATGGCCATTATGAAGACAGAGAATGTCCTAACCAAGTATTGACCATTGCATGTTATGTAGAAAGTAACAAATTTCAACTGATTTAATGTGACCCGAATTTTGATGAAGAAAAATGTGATTTTATAACAATATTCTAATAATGCGAATTCTCCAATTTATGGGTTTTTTGAGCTGGAAGGCCAACGTATATAAAAAGAAAAAAAATAATGATTGGAATAGTTAAAAAACTGGGCCATGAATCTACAATCCATGACAGTTTAACATTATTGATGGAATTATGGAAATAAATCAACTTTTTCATGGTATTCTAATAAAAAGGCCTGGAGCTGTATTTTGAACTAATGCCTGACTTGCATATGATGTGTGTGCTGGGAGGGGTGGTTGGAGGGGGGGTGGATGCAGCATTTGTATGTGTGTTTTCTATTTGTGCCTGTCTGTCTGTCTGTCTGTTTTTTACCCTGTGAGACCAAAGGCAATTTTCATGCTTGCATGATAATTAAGTATAATCTCTAATCTCTAATTGGAACGCGCTGTGGCTCATTACAGATGATGGTGGCGTTTGGGAGGGGGAAGGAGAGAAATAGAAGTGAGAAGCACACAGTAGGCGAGCTGGGAAGGAGCCGAACGCTTTCCACGTCGAGTCGCACTCGCGGTTGGGGGGTGGTTGCCGTTCGTAGGCTTAGGACTACCGGCGGCGAAGACAGACAGCGGGCAGCGTGAGAGAGGGCCGGGCTGCTAGGAGTGGAAGCTGTAGCGTGTGCATTCACGCCGAGCTACACTCACGGTTGGGGGGCGGGTGCCGTTCGTAGCCGGTTAGGGCTGCCGACGGTGAAGACAGTCAGTGGGGTGCGAGATGAGTAGGGCCGGGAACTTAAGGAGTGTGGACTCGAGGGTGCGACTTCTCAGCAAGGGGTATTCTGACCAAAGAAACTCAACAGAAGAACAATCTCTCGGGGGGAAATGCATTGGCCACGGTGTAGTACGGGGGCGTTGCCTGGGGACACGAGTGGATGGAAAATTAACTCCCTTGCGCATGGTCATTGGTCAGTGGGTGCGATGGATACAATTTTCGTACTCCCTTGCACATGGTCAGTGGGGGCGACACCATGATGGATAATTTGTGGCCAATTAACGGCAGCTGTTGGTCAGCAGTAATTGCTGGGGGTAATTAAGGACAGCTGGCAGACATTCACGCTGTCCTATGACCTGTTCCACAGTGAATAACATTTCCGTACTCCCCTCGCCATCATTTCGTACTACGCTGTTATGACGTGAGTAAGCCCTCTTGTCTCAAGCCTCTTTGATTCTGACCTCTTATTCATCAGAGCCTCCTTCCGCTACTCAGCGCCATACCCAGATCCCGGGGGAGGGTCTTGTTTGCTCCACGGGACAGCTAAGTTTTAAATCCTATCGAGTGTGTGTGTGTATGTGTGTGCATGCGTGTGTGTTTTAATTCTGGCCATGTGTACGGGCGGGGAAAGTCGCGGGGAACCCAATGTCATGTAATAGCCCTATAGTGATTATTTTGCATGTTCTACGGTTTGCAGTGCTCTTGTGGGAAACGTATGGGGTTTGATGGGTACACGTATTTGGCTCCAGTAGCCTACTGTAGTGGGGTAGGCCTAGTGGGGATTTTGCATGTCTCATGTGTGCAGTGCCTTTGTGGGAAACGTACTTGAAGTTTGATGTGTGCCAGCATTCAAATTTAGTACCGTAGCTGTGTGGTGTGAATCCAAGTGTGCCGTGCCTTGGGGGAAATGTATTTGGGGCTCGATGTGTGTTACCCGTCAAATTGGGTACTGTGTTAAGGTGTGCATTTAGTAGACTAGCCAGCCAAGTTTTGTCTGTGGGACTTTGTAGTGGTGTGTAGGCTACCGTCGCTGTTTCATGTCTTGGTTGGCTGTGGACTTGGACCCCACTCCGTCACAGGCTTTTTATAGCCTAGGCATATGCTAGGCCTATATGAATTTTGTAATAAATAAAATTGCTCTGTTTTTCCTCTCCAAATTGTTGTCTGCCTAGTACTCTTTTCTCCGACTCACACTCAAGGTTTGTTACAGTATTTAAAACAAAATGCTACCAAATGGTAGCCTGGGCGAATAGCCGACTGTGTAGCCTGGGTGAATAGCCGACTGTTGACTCCGTCAATCAGTCTGGCAAAAGCCATGAGGAATCCGTCTCCGTGGATGATGGAAGATGATCTGATCTTACTCTATCATTTAAATTAATTGAAGTTCCAAACTCAAATATTAAAAGCATACAAATAACAAAACGAAAGTGTGAATATAGTTACCTTAACCAATCAGTAATGGAGCTCGCGGGTGAGTTCTACGTCACCACTCTCAACTGTTTGCTGATTGGCGAAACACTGAGAGAACCGAGCTCGAGGCTTTTGCCAGATGATGTGCGGAGCCAAAACCTTTGGGTGGAGTACATGGATGGCGTCGCCAGGCTAACCAAATGGCACCAGATTCCTGTTCAAAGTATGACCACCCCTAATGGTTTAAAACAAAATAAAAGAAACTGTAAGCATTTTTTTCATCTGATTTTAAGGTTAGTTATCTAGCCTACTGTAGGCCTACATTTACATGGCATACTTTCTACTTTGTTTAATATTTTTTTATCCTCTCTTCTCTTTCTTTCCTCTTTCCTCTCATTGAATAGTTATTAATGCGGTAAAATCTTCTTTACAGTTGCAAACAGTGCATCATTATTCACCTGAGGTAGGAATATGCTTTAGCATAGGCCTACTCTAGTGTAAAATGAGTATTGTAGTATTTTTGTTTCCTAGAGGGTATCTTCCTCTGCCATCTCGCCTCGACTGATGAATCTGATAACCAAAGAAAGTCGACACAGAAGAACAATCTCTGGCCACGGTGGCCACGGTGTAGTACGGGGGCGTTGCCTGAGGACACAAGCGAATGGAAAACTATCTCTCTTGCGCATGGTCAGTGGGTGCGAGACCATGATGGATACAATATCCGTACTCCGCGAAATCTGGAAGCTCCACGAAAATGTGCCGAAAGAGGATATCCGGTTGTCAGTGTTCAGTTTGTGGCCAAATTAACTGCAGCTGTTGGTCAGCAGTAATTGCAGGGGGTAATTAAGGACAGCTGACAAACATTCACGCTGTCCTATGACCTGTTCCACACTCCGACCCTCGCGGAAGTGGCATTGCATGCTTCCCTGATGCTTCCCGTGGAATAAGAAGAACATTTCCGTACTCCCCTCACCATCATTTCGTACTACGCTGTTATGACGTCAGTAAGCCCTCCTGTATATCTGCTCTCCTTGCTGATAACTGTGACGGTCCGAGTCAACTCCTCCACACATTCAACTCCTCCACAAACACACCTGAGCCAAGCCGCCCCTCTCGTTCGCTCGTGCACGCACACACACACACACACACACACACACACACACACACACACACACACACACACACACACACACACAGGGGCATTGCATCAAATTGTGGGCCCTATATACGATTAGCTCCAATTGACTTCCCCAGCCATACATCGACAAAAATCAGACACTTTGTGGGCCCCAGTGGTGTAGTCTACGTAGAACGCGGGTATACGGAGTATACCCACTTCTAAATTTCAGGGATTTCAGTATACCCACTTCAAATTGATTGATCCATTGTTTTGAATGGCACAACTATGTACAGTATACCCACTTCAAAAAAATCTCAAATATACAGTATACCCACTTCAGAAAAGTAGACTACACCACTGGTGGGCCCCCTATACTACTGTATACATGGGGCCCTAGTAACTCAGTCACACTTTACCCCCCTCTACGACAATCCTGCGCATGCGAGCGCACACACACACACACACACACACACACACACACACACACACACACACACACACACACACACACACACACACACACACACACACACACATCACCTCACCTCCATCTCTCCTACCTTCCCCCGTCAAACCACCACTGTATCCCTCTACACCAGGGGTCGGAAACCTACAGTATGACTCGCAAGCCACATGTGGCTCTTTTGGGAACTGCATGTGGCTCTCGGACAAACCTTCTAGGCCACAGCCTGCAGGTGATGAAAGTTGCATGCCCCCCTCCCAGCTTCGAATGCCACAGATTAATTAAGGTCGGATTCATGTATGATTGGATCGATATATCAGGATTTTCATCAGCAGTGTTAATATATGATATATTAACACTTGTAATTCACACCATTAATTACCCTTGGTTGTACCACAATTACTTAATGGTGAGTCATCATGACTACAATAGTGACTCCTCATTGACTACTAATAGATTAAACATCACTGCATGCATAAATTATGTGTTAATTCACCATGAATCATACATTACTTCCAACATTATTCCATTACAATTAATGTACCATTATTGTAAAGTGTTACCGTTAACTCAATAATCCATGAATAATTTTGGAACAGCACTAAATTGAAAATGGACCTACTGAAATCAAAAAGTTAAGATAATATTCAAAATATAAAGTAGGCCTATGATCGCGCATTTAATCCATCTCAGGTCCGATCAGCTGAGCCAAGCACAGGCCTTCGACGAAGGCTACTGTACAGATATGAATAAGGGGCCATAATTAACAGTAAAGTAGCTACAACCTAATACTTAAGTAAGGGTTAATAATCATTACTTAATGCCACATTAGACACATATTAATTGTTATTAATGCATATGTTGGACATTAGTAAGCAGTTACTTAACTATTAGATAACTATTACCTTGTGTTACAAGTTAATAGCATATTATTATTTATCTAATAGATAAGTAATGGTACAGTTAATTAACACTTACTTAATACAAAAGTAAGGCATAACTAATGGTTAATTAATACATAAATATTGGGGTTTGGGACCCTTATATTAGAGTTGGCTGAGGATAACTAATGGTTAATTAATCAATAGATATTGGTGTTTGGGACTCTTGTATAGAGTTGGCTGAGCATACCTAATAGTTAAGTAATTAATCTACTGTGATCTAGTTTTCATTCGTTCAAATCACAGAAATAGTGGCAACAGGAGCCATTATATAGCAAGGATTTGACGTACACTTCTCAATGATGGTGAGGTGATGAGATGTAATTTTTTCATATACCACTTATTAGTTTTAAAGGGACACTGTGTGAGATTTTTAGTTGTTTCTTTCCAGAATTCATGCAGCCCATTCACTAATGTTACCTTTTTCATGAATACTTACCACCACCATCAAATTCTAAGTATTCATTATGACTGGAAAATTTGCACTTTTCATACATGAAAAGGGGGATCTTCTCCATGGTCCGCCATTTTGAATTTCCAAAAATAGCCATTTTTAGCTGCAAAAAGAACTCTACTTGGACCATACTAGAAAATATGTGTTTATTACTTAGTAAACTTTCATGTAAAGATCAAATTTGCCAATAGGCAGCCCAGTTTCAATGAGCAGCATAGTTGCAGTACCTTTTTTGACCATTTCCTGCACAGTGTCCCTTTAATGGTAAGAACCCTAAAATAAATGCAGAACATCATGAAGGGTAATAGTTTTGAAGCGAAACTAAACCATTCCTTTGTGATAATTAAGTTCATGTTTGAGAATATTAGCTCCAAGCAGTGCAGTGCATGATGGGTACGCAATCTACAACAATAATTCGGTATTATTTATTCATTAGATATGCCTTTCTTTTGTATTAAGTAAGTGTTAATTTAGGTCCTTAGTTAAGTATGACCTAATAGTTACTTAATTATTAACTGTACAACATATGCATTAATAACAATTAATATGTGTCTAATGTGGCATTAAGTAATGATTATTAACCCTTACTTAAGTATTAGTTTGTAGCTACTTTACTGTTAATTATGCCCCCTTATTTGGAAGTGTTACCAAATTATTTACAGGCTTTGTAATTAAGTAATACGAAGTAATCACATCATTGAACAGCATTTTCCTCAAAAGCAACATTTGTTGTGTGTGATATGACAGAAATGTTCAACTAACAGGGCTGATACCAGTTTCAGCAGTCGCTGTAGTCCCTGTTTCTGTGCTTTTGCTGTTTGCTTTGCTCTGCAGATAGACTCCCAGAATGCAATGCAAATGGGGTTGAGAGTGTGTGTGTGTGTGTGTGTGTGTGTGTGTGTGTGTGTGTGTGTGTGTGTGTGTGTGTGTGTGTGTGTGTGTGTGTGTGTGTGTGTGTGTGTGTGTGTGTGTGTGTGTGTGTGTGTGGATGTGGATGTGTGGGTGTGTGTTTGGGTGGGTGGGTGTGTGTGGGGGGGGGGTTGTTGGAGCAGTGGAGAGAGAGAGAGTGCTTGAGGTGGTTGTGCGTGCGTGCATGTGTGTTTGAAGGTGGGGAGAGAGAGAGCATGAGATAAGTGCAGATGCACATCAATACTCCTCAACTCTTCTACTGCTGATGCTCAGGTGAGGATGATGTTGGCGATATGATATACCTGCATGCATAATATGGCTGTAGTTTTACTTCAATGACGAATTGCTGTTCATGTTACAATATTAACTGTTGATAATTTAATTGATAATTAATGTTTACATGGCCTTAAGGCATTAACAGGTAACATAAATTATTCAAAACGTCTACACCTACTTTGTCTTAAGTGAAATACATAGTGCTGTTATGAAACATACAAGCTGTGTATTTAGTAGGCCTATATGATAAATGATATTTGAATAAAATATTGTTTGTTTTCTTGTAAATTCAACATTTTGGGTTTTTTCCATATAGTTTAAGACCTTTCCATCACACCTGTTCATCTACTGGTACCTGCCTCCAAAACCAGTTCAAGGAGGTAAGTTTGGCCTTCAACTGAATTTGTTACAGTATGAAATTAAATTGAAAAAAGAAATCACAAATATGACGGACAATTATTAATTTTCCAGCTTGGGAATTTGCTTCATACATTAGAACATTCTGTACATGTAGACTGTGCAAAATATACATTAGACTAAGGCAGTGTTTATACATAGATGGGTATTTTGATAAACAAATATTTTTATTCTGTTGTTTACCAAAATAGCTTTGTTACCACCAAGGGCAAATCCACACAAATATGCTGCCGAGAGCTGTCATAAATATGTTAAGCCTGTGCGCGGAAAGGGGAATGCCATTCAAGTCCCCGTTTTTCCCCGTTATATACAAACGCTAACAGGAGTTTTGAAAAAAATCTCCGCTTTTGTCAGTTTTTCATTTTTAGAGGACAAACCTCAGTTTGTGTAAACAAAAGCCCAAACAAAGGGAAAAATCTTTGCTTATCAAAAATACCAGGGTATGTAATAAACGGCCCCTAAGAAGAGAAAGTAAATAAATATAAAATATAAATATGACTTTAACTAACAGTGTACAGTGCACAACAGTAGGCCTTTTCTTTGTAAATTGTAAATTAAATTAAGTAGTCTCTTGGTTTTGACATGTGAAGTGAACAAAGGTGGTTAGCGACCTGTTACAGGAGGTTAAGTACATGGATCCTGTAACAGGCAACAGGCCTACTTGTATTGGCTATCATGCAGTGTGCTTATGACTTGGTAATGAGATAATGATGAATGGTGAATTATCTGTTTCATTTGCAGAAATTTCCAGACTTTTATATCGCACATCTTCATCCACGCACTGACGTCTACTTCTCTCACATGGGTAAGCATGATCTAAGCATGATCTAAGACTCTGAATGTTATTGTACTGTATTCATTTAAAAGTAACTGTGAATATTATGGCACAATTCTAAAAACTTTTGTCAATTTCGGGTAAATTTGTTTGTTTATGAATTGTGTTTAGGAGCTATAAAGGATGAAAAAAATAAGACTACAATATTTTATAACCGCAAATGAATTGATGTAGCAAGCATGTACATAGTACATGTAGGCCTACATTATATAATAATATAGGCTACAATAAATAAACATGATATGATATGATATCATATTAATATGATATCCTAGGCATATCCTATTTATTAATTGTATAGGCCTATTATTATATAAATGTATTATGGCTATGGGATAGAGACATGAATATAGAGGTAGCAGCTGCTGTGTGCTAGATGTCACTGGCCTAATTGTGGCTGTCTGGCTAGAATAACAGCACGTGTGGTTGAAATACAGCAGCTACAAAACAACGTAGCAGGTGTTGTGAGCTTTGTGACTGGCCTAAATGGGGCTATGTGGCTGAGAATGAATTGGTGAGGGTAGAGAAACAGGTCATGGGAGCTACAACAACAGTTGTGTGACGCTCGACCGAAATGAAGTAAAAGCAATAATTATGCCACGCATAGCCTACATTGAAGATCTTGAATTTGTATGTATGAGACTTGATCACGATGGCTAGTAGATGCAAATGGTTCAGAACAACACACATGAATAGACATGCGAGTACTATCAAATGTAAATGGTGCCAACATGAAGTACATACATGAATATACCGTACATAGGTAGTATGGCCCTACAGTGGCTCTAAAGGCAGGGCACTGGGCTGCTATGCCGGAGACATAGGATCGGTTCCAGCCCTGGGTCCTTTGCAGGACTTTCCCCATCTCTCTCGTTAAAATAAAAATAAAATGACATAGGCCTATATATAATTAACTTATTTATGTATTTGGTCCCAACATAGGCCTACATGTAGTTTGTGAGACTCAGCTGAAATGAACTAATAGATGCAAATGGTACAGGCCAACATACATGGATGTATGTAGACATGGTGCAGGCGCCGATATACAGTAGGCTACATTACTATACAGTAGTGTACATAGACAGGACCGCTGACTGCTTCGGCTGGGCCCACGACAACCCCCCCCTACCCCCGGCCCCAACATATCCTGAAAATCCATAAACTGTAGGTGTACAATTTATTGTGCACAAAAAATAACTGTTCCATATCTAAACCATTTTACCTTTTGAAACAAAATACTGTATACAAACTTTAACTTTTTCAACTTTTACTTTAACAACACATATATTGAAGGCTTGCACATCAAAATGTGCTCTCATTTACTCTTTGCTACATCCAACAAACAAAATTACTTCACCTGACGTGATTATGTTGTGATGGCAAGGTAGCCATCTTATTTTGAAATAAAATAGAATAAATGTATTATACAGTACATGTAATATATCAGGACGACCCAGTTCCGGGGGCCCCTCATTCCTGTCCCTGGCACTGAAGTAAACCCAGAAGGGGTTAGAATGATTTAGTGGGATGTGGCATGCAGAAGTGGCATGCCAAAGGAAGGCTATGTTTTAGGCTGGTGGACAAACATTATTCACTGACAGGTTGGGGTTAGGAATGGGTTTCGGTCTTGGAACAGTTTGACATGTTTATAGGTTGGTGGACACACATTGTTCACTGACAGGCTGAGTTTTTGTATAGGCACATTTTCACAAAGTGCACTTGGAGTGGCATGTGGCAAAGTTGCTGTCCTTCCGTCTAATACGCTCTTTGATGAAGACAATGGGTCGAAACGCGTAGGCATGTAGCCAGTATTCAATAAAGGCTTTTTAACTTTTATAAGGAGTGCCTCAAATACTGTTTTTTATCTTTTCATGGAAGTTTGGACGCCCAAGTTCTTTTTGATGAGCACCCTTTTTTAGGCCTACTAATTAGATACAGGACCCAGTGAAGCATTCCCTTTTCTCTTTTTGTCGTTCATTATTTGGTATGAATGGGTCAAACTATCATGAATGCTTTACAACAGATGCTATGAATGTGTTATGCAGGAAAACGTCAAGTGAAGTGTTACCTAATAATTTAATGAAGTGAATATTGAAATGGATGCTGTTATGACAACGACAGGAACAACGACGGAAGATCATGAGAGGGAGTATCAAATGGCCATTTACGCTGGAACAATCAGGATGTACATTTTCAACACATTTGGCCTTATTGGAGGTTTGGCTGGTCTGGTCTGGGCTGCCAGGACTCTGCATCGGTACCGACGCTCGGGGGGCAAAGACTCCGTCTTCATCACCATCCTCCTCTTCTTCGATGCAGCACAGCTGGTAGCGACATGCGTAGGCCTACCTTTCTGGCATGATCTGATTACAGTTACTGGGGATGTTTCTATTGTTGTATGTGCGGGAATGAGAGTTATTAGTTTGTTTTTTCACCAGATGGTGGCACTAGAGGGGGTTGCTTCTGTTACACATCCTCACTTTGCAGCTGTCTTCTCTTCTGTGCCTTGGTCTGTGTCCCTGACCGTGTTTACACTTGCCCTGGCCATTACCCTGGGTGTTTTCATTTTAATTTATCATGTGCTTTTTGTGACTGCACTAGTTCCAATTCTCATTCATGTGTTGATGTGCATCTTGATTTGTTCAAAACCTTATCAGTCTGCTAGAGGAGGCATCACTGAGAAAACTGTGCTGGTTGAGTCCCTAGTCAGTTACGTCGTTCTCAATGGCCCATGCCTTCTGGTAAAATACTTGACATATAGGCCTATCAGATATGTGGGACCATGGAATCCTCATGGCTTCCTTCTGCAGGTATCTATGTGCATTTCCATCAGTAGTTTATGGGTGATGGCAGACTGTCTTCTGGTTGTGCTGATATGCAGATTACCCAGAAGGAAATGCCCCTAGTCTCAGGTCTATTCTGTTTGAATCCAGTAAGTCCACAGTGCTATCATGATTAGAGTGATACTGGACTCTTGGACCGTTAAATGGATTATATTGTGCTTTTTTCAACAGACATACATATGAGCTAAAATGTGCTCTTAAAGGTCTTAACTCCTGTACTTACTTTAAAGAGGCCAGAAAATATAATTATAATAATAATGACGAGGATGATTATGTTGATGAGGTTTGCTGAAGTTGTTATGGAGCATAACTGTTTGACATGTCGTTCATTACGGTTGTTATATGTGCTGCCTCTGCATTCAGTAATATTTTAGACCTGGCCTCTGCCTTTCTGACATAGATTCGGACTGTTATGCCCGGACAAAGTTGTTTCCCAATCCTCTTCTGTCTCTCTCTCCCACTCTCTTCCTGTCAACATCTCACACTGTCCTGTCCATTAAAGGCATAACCCCCAAAAAAAAAACTGAAAAGAAAAAGAAAAGGAAATGCTGTAGACGTCGCAGATTATGTGGAGATCTCTTCTTTGCTCACTGGTCATGTGTGACTGCATACAAAAGTGGATTCCAAAAAGTTGGGGCACTTGGTATTTTGTAAATAAAAGCAAAATGCTGCCATTTTCAAAACATCATTCGTCCCAACCTTTTTGGAATCCGCTTTTGCATGACATAATATATAGGCTATTGGATTTTACCTTCTTTTTTACATTTTGCCATTGTAATAGATGATATTTTGATATGCCTTGCATAGCTTCCATACACATATATTATAATCAGGGCTTCGAACCGGTTCAAGGAACGAAAACGAAAACCAGGAACTTTTTGTATTTTACAGGGAACAGAAACGAAACCGGAAACGTTATTACTTTTTATGTTCTGGAACGGGAACACTTATTTAAAAATAATGGTAACCGGTTAATACCGGTTAATACCGTTCCTTAAACTAAAAAAAAAAGTAATTATTTTCCTGCGCACGTTACCATGACGGCTGAGGTTCACGTCTTGTGTGACATCAGACATTCTCTGACTGAATGGAGAGAGAGCTGTAGATTACAAAGTCTTAACTCCACATCTTTATTAAGAGAAACCACTGTCATACAAAAGGACAGAGTTTGCATTGCATTATTGTAAGACATTGCAGGGAAGCGCACCGACAATGTTTCGGCGTTATTGGGCATCCATGGCCGCTTCAACTATGCACAAACTCACAATGTCCATCATAGTGCTCCCCGTGACCCAAGTCAGCGTAGAGCGCACATTTTCATAATTGAGGTTTATTCTCTGCTTCTCCGCTTAGGTCGTCCCTGAATGACAAAATTCTGGAGGATATTCTTTTCATCTGCTTGAATAAGCAGTTTTGAATGTAGGCTGACTCATTTGCACTTCCGTCTTTCTTGGTTAACGTCAGTTAGGCCTATTGGGAGTAATCAGCTGACAGGAACGAAATTAACCGTTCCGGGAACAATATTTTTTGGTTCTAACCGGTTCGGGAACGTCAATTTATTGGTGGAACTCAAAACCGGAAACGTTATAATTCCGTTTCTGTTCGGAACGGAACGTTTGGAAAAAAATAAAGGTTCAAAGCCCTGATTATAATTCCATATATTATGCTTGCCTGAGTATCTCCATAAAATGTAAACCTGCTCTCATCATGATGTGCGTGTGATAATCTGCTATCACCATGATGTGTAATGTGTGTTGTGTGTTGTAATGTTTCTGTATGAGTTGTGTTCATGTACTATATGTTCAAGCAATGACTGAACACTGATTTTCCAACATATTGAAAAAAACTAAACATCAAATTCATTCAGCATAGACTTGCTTTTGTGTTTATAACAAAACAGGGGAGTGACCAGGGATACAATAGGACACACACACACACGCATGCACACACACCCACACACACACACACACACACACACACGCACACACACACACACACACTTAATTTGACATTTATTTATGCAGGTCTACCCATTCTCACACACATAACAGAAATGCCAAATAGCAGGAAACATTTTCTCCTTGTTCTCCTCACACACACTCAGCGTGTTCAGAAGCATGTTGAGTTTGCACACTCTCCTCCTGCCCTGCTCCTTTCCTCGCCGTGACCCAGACCCCAGCGGCCACCAGCCCCAGCCCCAGCACCACACAGCCAAGCAGGGGACCGTACACCCTGTGGAGCAGAGAGCCCTCCTCCAACGCATCGCTGTACACCAGCCGCACGCTTCCCTCCATACAACGAAGACGATCAAGAGGAAACCGTCTCCATGTGAACACGGCGCCGTCCTCTACTGTGAGGTTGGAGATGGTCAGAGTGTGACTGTGTCGGTTCATACTCACTCTCCCCCTCAACTGCCCCAGTGCTTCCACAAAGCCATCTACGGGGTAAAGAAGTTCTTCCTCTGAATACAGGTCTGTCTGACGGTACCAATTGACATGGGACCTAGTATCATCAGTGTCGTTTAAAGGTAAGGCCACGGAGACACCCGAATACAACACATCCAAGGGCAGAGACTGAGGGCAAATGGTGAGGTCTATGTTGGTGAGTGAGAAAAGCCCAGTCTGACATGAGTACTTCCCAGAATGCCGTTTGGACACAACGGGGATGATGAGGGAGTAGTTGCCAGACTGTCTGCCATTCAGCATATGCATCACTTCCTGGGGGCGGGTCACTTGCTGTGGGTGGGACATATTCTGTGGGCTGGCCTGCCCCGTTATGACATCAGCGGTGGGTGTGCTCCATTGCACCCAAGACTTGTCTTGGGCTTTTTGGTTTAAAATGCAAGGAAGGGTCACATCCTTCCCCTCGTGTGCAAAGACGTGCCCAATATACTCTCCTGGTGCGTCACTGTAACTCTGACACTGGTTCTCTCTCCATATGGTGCATGAAAACCACGCTGTAGACATCCCAAGCAGGGTGACCCGAGACAGGTTTAGGTCCAGCTGCAGTCTGCCCTTCAGATCCTCCACCAGCGGCTCCAGAGAGGTTCTGGTGTCCAGCACCAGAGGACTGTCGCCGTACCTGTAAAAACAGAATAAATAATGCACTGTTAATTCATTATTTAGAGCAGTGTTTCCCAACCTTTTTTGACTTGCGTACCCCCTAAGCCTTTTTGTTGTACCATGAGTACCCCCCACTGACAAGTCAGTGGTACCCCCTATCCCATGCTCTCTATATACAGTGAGTCCAATAAGTATTTGATCCCTTGCTGATTTTGTTGGTTTACCTACTAACAAAGACATGATCAGTCAATAAATGTTATGATAATATGTATTCTAATATGGAGAGACAGAATATCAAAAAGAAAATCCAGAAATTAATTTAAGAGAATATATATTAATTTATTTCCATTTCATCGAGCAAAATAAGTATTTGATCCCCTGCCAACTGATTACAGTTCCGGGCCCACAGACCAGATGGGCACTTCCGATCAACTTGTCATCTGAATTAAAGACACCTGTACATACTAACATGCATAAAAGACACATTGAATCAGCAGAATCAGTCCATAGTATGAGCACTGTTGGGAAAGTTACTCAAAAACTGTAATGCACTACTTATTACATGTTACTGTCATTTAAAAGTAATGCCTTACATTACAACATTACTTTTTTTGAAAAGTAAGGCATTACACTACTTTTGCATTACTTTTAGTTACTTTAGCCAAAATGACTGGAAATAAGGATTTGGCAATCTACAGTGCAAATCTATGAGGTGGCATGACTTTCACCTGCCATCCACAAGTCGTTTTGGAAGCCTGCAGACTGAAAACCAACATTTTCAGGAATTGCATCTTACCCACATACAATATTGATTCACCAATACAATGATTAATCCTTTCTCTTCTTACCACACCTTACCATGCACACCAGCGCCGTTTTAAAAAAAATCTATTACGGACGCATGCAGCACAGGCTCCGTTGCACTTGGCTGAAACATAAAGCCACCTCACTGCACTACGAGTTTGAAAATTATTATTGATAAAAGAGCAGATGCATTGCTACAGTAGGCCCATTTTGAATATTAATTATATAGCCTAGGCTTACAGCACACCGGGGAAAATGTCTTATCAATGAACGAAATTATAGGCGAAAAAAATGATTGCGAGGATACCAGCCAGTCAGTTTGCAAGCTCGTGGCTCGCCTGAATCATGTGACTTTGTGTGGAGATCAGTTTGTCACTCACTCACAACTCTAGAACTATTATTCTCATCCCCCCGTCGGATACCCTGCCGTGTCCCTGTCTCGTGAGAATGGGATGCATCCCCTCCTTTCCTGACTAATTTGGTGGTGCTATGGCACCTCTTCAAATCGTCAAATTGTTTGTAGGCTACTGTTTTTCGACGTGGAACGCGGTTTGGGTTTCAAGTAGGCCTACAGTGTGCATTTAGCTGAAATGTTCTTGGTGTCCTTATTTTCAATGAAGTCAAAGTAGTGGGCATATACCCATCTTGAAAACGAGCAAGCTGGATCTTCTGGATCGGTCATCCTTTGTCAGCCTGCCATTTCGAGAGACGAAGCGTGAAAGAGGAAGCAATGTTCTGCGTGGAACTTTAAAATCTCTGCGCGGACGTAGCAACTATCAGATGCAATAGCTGATCTCGCGGTGATCCGCGAACATTGTATAAAGAAAACAAAATACCCACACAAAATGTAGGTGAAAAAAATGCGTTGTAATGTGCAAGTTACTTGCATTGTAACAAGGACATATTACCGATTTTTTCCCCTGTAATCAGTTACATTACTGAGTTACTCAAAAATGTAATGCATTACAGTAATTAGTTACTTTTGTAACTCGTTACTCCCAACACTGACTATGAGTGAATCAGTCACACTCCAACCTCACCAGCATGGGAAAGACCAAAGAGCGGTCAAATGATATCAGGGACAAGATTTTAGACCTGAACAAAGATTAAATGGGCTGCAAAGCCACAAGAAAGAGACTGGGTATTAATGTCCCAGCTGTTGATGCATTTCTTCCAAAATGTGAGGAATACGAAATGACTATCCATCAGCCTGTCTGGGGTTCTATACAAGTTTTTACCTTTTGTAGGGATTTGATAATCATGAGAACAGAAAGAAAGCACCCTAGACCTGTACGGGATGAACTAGGCAATGATATCAATACTGGGACCAAAATCACTGAGAAAACTACTGGTAGCACTTAATGCCACAGAGGTTTAAAATCCTGTAGTGCACACATGGTACCTCTACTTCAGAAGGAACCTGTGCAGTCCCACCTGAGGTTTGCCAACGGACATCAGACTGGTTTAAGGAGGTGCTGTAGTCAGATGAAACCAAAATCAATCTGTTTGGCATTAACACAATTCAATGTGTTTTGAGAAAGAGTACTGCTGTATATGATCCCAAGAACACCCTCCTCACCATCATGCATGAAAGTGGTATCATTATGGTTTGAGGGTGCTTGTCTGGCCAAGGCACAGGACAACTTCACATCGTCAACGAATGGATGGAGGGAGACATTTAATGTGCAATCCTGAGTGCAAACGTCCTTCCCTCCACCACTACACTGAAGGGTGGGCCATTTTTGGATCTCCCAACATGACAATAATACACAACATACAGTCAAAGCAACGAAGGAGTGACTCAATAAGAAGCATATTAAAGTCGTGAAGTGGCCTAGACAGTCTCCAAATATTAACCCTATAGTAATTCTATGGAGAGAAGTGAATCTCTCATTTGCCAAGCTACAGTCACAAACTATTAATGTTTTAGAGATAATCTGCAAAGAAAAATGGGCAAAAATATTTTCTACTATATGCACAAACATTGTCATCAACTAAAAGAAGCATCTGACCTCAGTACTAGACAACTAGGGCTTTGCCACAAAGCACTTTATCTTCTTTAGCTAGAGGGGTCAAATATGTATTTGCCTACATTAAATACAAATAAATTAAAATATATTATTTTAAGTTATTTTCTGGAATTTCTTTTTTATATTCTGTCTCTCCATGTTTGAATACACATTATCATTAATTTAAAGACTGATCATGTCTTTATTAGTGGGCAAACCGGCAAAATCAGCAAGGGATCAAATACATATTGGACTCACTGTATATTCCTTTATCCCATTGTGACTATACTCTATTCAATTGTCATTATCACATTTTTCAGCGTACCCCCTGAGGTGTGCTCTCGAACCCCTAGTGGTACACGTAGATATACAGTGGTGCTCATATGTTTACATACCCCAGCAGAATATACGCTTTCTTGGCGATTTCTCTCAAAATATGAAGGATTACACAAAACCTTTTTTTTCACTCATTGCTAGTGACTGGCTTAAGATATTTATTAGCAGTATTCTGTGTTTACTCTTTCAAAAGCATGATCACAACCCAAACTACCCAAATGACCCTGTTCAAAAGTTTACATACCCTAGTTTCTGATGCTGAATATGGCCCTGTTTAACATCAGGGACCGCTCTAAATTGTTTGTGGTAGTTGTGGATAAGGCTGTTAATGTTCTCTGATGACAAAACAGCACATTTTCCCTGGCAGAATGGTTGTTTCCTATAATACCTTTGGGTGTCTTGCTGGAACCTCACATTTGAGGTTTCCCCTGAGTGGCTCAATGATGTTGAGATCAGGAAAGTGAGATGGTCGCTCAAAAACCTTCATTTTATTCTTTCTGAAGCGAATGACGGGTTGATTTGGCTTTCTGTGTCGAAATATTGCCAAGAAAGCGTATATTCTGCTGGGGTATGTAAACATATGAGCACCACTGTACCCCTGGTTGGGAAACACTGATTTAGAGAAGAATTTGGGACTAAATACACTCCAGTTGTTTTTTTTTCACTACCATTATGTTTCCGTTCAACCCTTTTTTTTCTTTGCTTTTGTGGAGTTAGAAACTGGAATGTTACATTTTTCCCTATCCCGCAATGGTGAAGAGTCTTTAAAAAATTCCTGGATCGGATCGTGTTACGGATCAACACCAAAATTGAATCACTTGTTCCTTTTCTCATATCCAACAACTCCACAAAGTTTCATCCAAATCCGTTCATTACCTTTTGGAATTATCCTGCTGACAGACAGACAGACAGACAGACCGACAGACAAATCAACACCACCGAAAACATCACGTCCTTGGCAGAGGTAATAATGAAGCAGCAACAGAGAGCTTTTAAATAGGAATTATTCCTAATGTGGTCGAACATCATTTTGCCGAACATCATTTTGCATCTTACCTAATTTGCTGCAACAAACCAATGTCTAAAATAGAGGTGATAATTATCGGTAAAAGTTGACACCTAAATGGATGTGTGTATTTGTGTTCTGCATGTCCAGTGATATCAACACAATTAGAAAACCAAATATAACACAGAACACCATCCCAAATGCTTAATAGTGTGTATTGTGATTATAAATTGTAAATTTATTTGTATGGGCTTTCATATCATATTTCACATGAAACTGCGCAATATGACCTTTTAAAAATAATAAAAATAGATTACTGAAGCTAATGTGCAATTTAAATACATCACCCAATTATAAACTGACATAAACAAACCACAAACCAATAAAAATCAAATAAAAATGCTTAAGTAATTCAAAAATGTTATGTTCAGAACATAGCTAAATTGTAGATACTGCCCTTAGCCTTTGGAATAGTGTTCTATAATTAGTCACGGTATACAAAGGCTAAGTGCAGTATCTACGATTTTTCTGCATTTTTGAGGTCAAAGGTCATTTTTTTTTTTTTTACTTTTCTCTTTCTATAAAAAAAACCTTCCTATAAATGCATTATGTAAAAGCATCACCACTGTTGTACCTGCAACCTGGCCAGTACGAAAACTTTAAGGTCATTTTTCTCAGTTTCAATGGCGGCGTAGTTACTGCACTTAGCCTTTGTAGGGCAGAGTAGGCATGGCCGTGTGTATGTGCGCGTGTGTCTTGTGACTTGTAATGGTTTCAAAAGAGAGCACATGATCAGTAAAGAGCGTGAACATACATGCACTAAGACCTCTGTCCCAGACACACACACACACATACAGTACACACACACACACACTCTCTCTCTCTCTCTCTCTCTCTCACTCACTCACTCACACAAATGGTTTCTTTTCATTTTTAAACACTCCTGTGGACCATAGTAACTTCAACTCATTCAAGGCAGTCATTGTCATATCTCAACAGCCCCACAGGGCTGAGGAAGCTGGGGAATGCTCATTGCTAGCATGCCTAGTTCTAGCATACTGCTAGTTGCTTTACTAGCCTGATATGAGGACAAGAGAAGCAGTTGGTATACAAGTCACAGAGAACCGTTTGGGATTTAGGCTGCTGTGTCTAGTACAGCCACTTGTCCCGTCCCGGTTTTACCTGTGTGTCCCGTTTTTTTTTGTTGTGATTAACATTTTTATTGAGCAGAGAGATGTCAGGTATAAAATACAAGATGTGTCCCGGTTTTTAATGGTCTGTTCAGGGGAAAAAATATTGTCCCTGGATTTTCCCTGAATCATTGAGGCCTTTGCTTACAAGTCAAAGTGTTGATTAGGTTTGATATGTCTAGAGTTTCTTTTGTCAGACAGGGGTGGCAACTTGTGACTTGAGGTTAAAGGTTGTGATTTGATCAAAGACCAAGGTTTTTCTTTGAGTGACTCTTTGTGTGGGAGAGCTATAAGAACATGAGTTGAGGTGTATTTTTAAAAGCTTACTCAGTTCCTTGCTGTCCTTCAGCCGGTGGTGATCATCTGTTGTGTCAAAGCCAGTGACCTAAGACAGGTACGAACGGAGGGTTTAGTTGGTATGTGTGTTTATTTTACTCTGTTGTCAAGATGTCGCACTATGATGAAATTGTGAACTGTGAAATAATGTTTATTGTGATTTTAAGCCTTTGCCTTGGTCAAGGACTAGACTTGAAAAGCCAGCTTGCCATGCCGTCTTAGTGATGATTTGGGTATACCTGCATGGTTACAACTTGTGATGCGTTTCTCATTTCTGTTCTCCACAGCTCTGACAGAATGACGTCTAGGAAGAAAGTTCTACTTAAAGTGATCATCCTGGGAGACTCTGGGTAAGTACCACCTGGTTTACATTACAAAACACCAAGAGAGGATGACCTATGGAAACCATAAGTTCAAAACCAAACTCCTGCCAAATTGACTGGCTACTTGGTTGCAGTATGCTCTCTGAACCCCTAGTTCAGACATGATCAACTGGCGGACCCAGGTCCGGATGCGGACCCAAACGCAATGTCATCCGGACCAAGACAAAATCCATCTGTATTTAATATGTATAAATTATACATGAGATTTCGCTGCCATGCGATCTATAGGTGTATTTCTGCGAAGCCAGTCTTATGACAAATAAAAGTATCATCACTATGACAACTCAGTGAGTGAGCAAGAGGCCAGTGCGGCCAGCAAGTGAGGCTATTTTCTGCATCGGTCCGTAGCGACTTTTTTGGACCCTGGAAACATAAGAAATTTGGCGAGTGGACCTTTTCAGTTTCTAGTTGAGCACCCTGCTCTAGTTTATATCAACAAGAGGAGCTATTTTGAGATCTTCAGGGAACAGGTTTGTAAGAAGAGTATTGATGCTGCAACCTAGTGGGGTCTGTTTCATCAGCTGTATGAATGAAGTTTGGTATCTAAAAATACCCTATGATATCCCTTTTGGAACTCCAGGTTGTCTGTGCTGGGTTTCAGATCAACCACTTTAGTGTTATGTTTTGTATAATTTCCAAGTAGATTCATTTGCAGCAGTAGATCCATTTATTTTTGTCAATATTAGCCAATGCTTTGATATTTATTCACTTAGCTTATGTACTACCCGGTAGGCTTGCTGGCAGGGTGAGTAGGTTTTGAGTAATCTGAATTGTCCAGTGTTGAACATAGGGCACCAACCGTGGGCATCAGTGGCCTACTTTTTTCATTTCATTCATACATTGTTTTCCTTTGACAGAGTGGAATTCCTTATATTACATAGAAATTGAATTTCTACAATTTTGTATCACTATGAACGTTGTAAATTTAACGATTAAATAGTTTTCTTTTTCCTTAAAGAGCTAAAACGGTGAAATATTATGCTGTTGATCTGCTTACTATAACAGATCAGCAGCACACTGTCATGCATCACTGTATTGGCTGAAAACTAACCCCTTGGGATCATTGATGAAATCACTAATCAGATTTTGTCAGTGATATCAAAATGATAGGATTGCCCCACCCAAGCTATGGCCTGAGTGTAGCTTTAGTTTCATGGTAGATAAGCTCATCACTGCCATCATTAGGACAAGGTGAAGTTTGTCTTACCTCTGTAATTGCATCTCTCTCTCTCTCTCTCTCTCTCTCTCTCTCTCTCTCTCTCTCTCTCTCTCTCTCTCTCTCTCTCTACAGTGTTGGGAAGACCTCTCTGATAAATCAGTATGTAAACAAGAAGTTTAGCAATCAGTACAAAGCCACAATAGGAGTTGATTTCCTGATGAAAGAGGTGATGGTAAATGACCGGCTCGTCACAATGCAGGTACTGTCATTCATGCTTGATGACATCATGCATGATGAAGCAGCTTTGTCAAAGATGTTGAAATCATTATTGCATTTATAACTGGATAGAACTGACAAAATGATTAAACGATGGACTCCAGACAACAATATGGCTAATGACAATGGCTCACTGCACACAGCTTTTGGAAATGAGTTCATGGCCTTTATCAACACTATGTTTCCGAAGATAATGTTTCTGATCATTTTCTTTCTGCTCTCAATGTGCTAGTCGCAATAAGCAAGCTGGGAAAGTAGTGTGTGTCTGTTTCTAATTCTCTGATGCCAACTACTTCAAGCCCGTGGATGTCGGTGCCTTCTTTAACACCACACTATTCTCTTTGTTGAATGTGCAGATCTGGGATACCGCTGGGCAAGGGAGTACCATTCTACCGCGGCGCTGACTGCTGCGTTCTAGTGTTCGACGTGACCGCCCCCAACACCTTCAAGACCCTGGACAGCTGGAGAGACGAGTTCCTGATCCAGGCCAGCCCGCGCGACCCAGAGAACTTCCCCTTCGTCGTCCTCGGCAACAAGATTGACCTGGAGAACAGACAGGTACCACAGACGTGTGACATTGACTAAGATCAGTACAGATGTGTGGCACTGACTGAAACGGTGGTGCTCAAGGTGTGCTCCGAGAACTCAAGTGGTCCGCAAGTGAATTTCTACAAAGATAAGCTATTGTGCTATATATTGTAACGCATCCTATGTACTGTATTGTAACACACGTTATTAGAAGGCTAAACATACTGTATCCAACCTGTTCCTTCTCTACAATGAGACATGAATGTAATCCATACGGTATATAAAAAAAGCAACATGCATCTGAATTTACAGCGAAACTATTGACCATAAAGTGTGCTGTCTCAGAACTGTGGCCTTCTTATGGAGTTCTTGCATGACATCTTCTCGTTGTTTGCATTTTGCCTGCATATATTTGGTTAGCATTCAATGCAGGAATAGATGAAAAAAATGAGGCATGTTTTGTCTGGCAGGTGACAACCAAGCGGGCACAGGCATGGTGCCAGAGCAAGAACAACATCCCCTACTTTGAGACGAGCGCAAAGGAAGCCATTAACGTGGAGCAAGCTTTCCAGACCATAGCACGCAATGCCCTGAAGCAGGTACAGTACAGACCCAACGTCATCACTTTAAGCTCTTCATAAGTAATGATGATCAATATCCGCATTGATTGCCGCCATATTTACATTGTGTATATGCTTGCTCAGCTATATGGTATAGATTTACGGAGCACTTACGAAAAAATGCTGATGTATATCATGATGATCAGTTTTTCAAAAAAGTGATAAAAATGGGGAATAAGGTGGCATAATTTTAAACGGTGAGAAGACTGTTGGAGTCAGACACCCTAGTTTGGGTATTTTTGAAGCTGCTGGGTTTTTCACCCACAAAAGCCATTAGATGCAAATGATGGGTGTAACGGAAAACATAAAGTGCATGTCACATGCAGGGCTCTACATTAACACTGGCCAACCAGCTAAACGCTGGTGAAAATTCAGTTTGGCTTGTAGACAAGAAAGCTTACTAGCCACTTAAACTTATCGTGAGTGTATGTGTGGCTGGTTCGAGTTAACATCTACTAGCTAGTGATGAAAATCGTTAATTTATAGGCCTGGTCACATGTGACATTATATATATATATATATGTATATACAGTCCCAGGAAAAAGTTTGTACACCCTTTGAAATTTCTTACATTTTTGTCAAAATTGATCATAAAACATGGTCGGATCTTCCCGGAAATCTCAAGAAGGAACAATCAGAGTCTGCTTTAATTAATTCCACCCAAACATTTACATGTTATCATATTTTTATTGGTCATAAGGCCATAATGTTCACAGGAGAGCAGGGCATAAGTAAGTACACCCTTGCATTAAGTAGGTCTTAACCCTCAGTTAGTTGCAATACCATCAACCAGACTTGTCCTGTAGTTGCAGATCAGATTAACAAAACAATCTGTTTGTATCTTGTCTCCCTCTTCTTTAGAGAACTGCCTCTCGTCAGCAAGGTTTGTGGGATGTCTGGAGTGCATAGCTTTCTTGACTTCATGCCATTTAATCTGAATTTGTTTTTGTCAGGGCTTTGACTGGGCTATTTCAGAATCTGTATTTCATTATGAAGCCATTCTAAAGTCGATTTGCTTCTAAAGTATGGGTTATTGTCACATTTCAGGACCCATACTCTTGTGTGCTTCAACTGTGTGACAGACTTCCTCACGTTTTTTCTGTAAAATA
Organism: Engraulis encrasicolus; assembly: GCF_034702125.1. Classification (NCBI taxonomy): domain Eukaryota; kingdom Metazoa; phylum Chordata; class Actinopteri; order Clupeiformes; family Engraulidae; genus Engraulis; species Engraulis encrasicolus. Next base: position 15,303,350 of record NC_085877.1, on the reverse strand, counting down.
TCACAATAAACTTGAGTTCATTGTTCCACTGATAAAAGCAAACTGTCAAGGGCCTTAGGCAGCAAGGTAGCCGCATATAATGATGCTCCCGCCACCATACTCAGAAGAGGAGATGTAACCAAGAATAGCTAAAAATGGGATTCATTCTGCCAATCTAAAATGAATGGGGTTTCTGTCCAAAAAAATATTGCTGCACCTTTGAGGTTTGCGAAAAAGCATTTATATGCTTCATAGAATTACTGCAAAATATTCTGTAGACCAACGTTGAAACCAAAGTTGATTTGTTCAGGGGAACACACAATGTCAGGTTTGGAGGAGAACTGGAGAACCACACCTTCACCAAAACATCATCTCCGCCTTTGAGTATGGTGGCGGGAGCATCATTATATGCGGCTACCTTGCTGCCTCAGGCCCTTTTGAGTTTGCTATCATCAATGGAACAATGAACTCAGAGGTTTATCGAGATATTTTACAGAAAAAAGTGAGGTAGTCTGTCACACAGTTGAAGCACACAAGAGGATGGGTGCTGAAATGTGACAACAACCCATACTTTAGAAGCAAATCGACTTTAGAATGGCTTCATAATAATGAAATACAGATTCTGGAATAGCCCAGTCAAAGCCCTGACAAAAAACAATTGAGATTATGGCATGAAGTCAAGAAAGCTATGCACTCCAGACATCCCACAAACCTTGCTGACGAGAGGCAGTTTTCTAAATAAGAGGGAGACCAGATACATCCAGATTGTTTTGTTAATCTGATCTGCAACTACAGGAAACATCTGGTTGAGGTTATTGCGACTAATTTAGGGTTAAAACCTATTGAATGCAAGGGTGTACTTACTTATGCCTTGCTGTCCTGTGAATGTTTACATCTTATGGCCACTGAAAATATGAAAACTTGTAAATGTTTGGGTTGAATTAATTAAAGCAGACTCTGGTTGTTCCTTCTTGCGATTTCCAGGAAGATCAGACAATGTTTTATGACCAATTTTGACAGAAAGGTAAGAAATTTCAAAGGGTGTACAAACTTTTTCTTGGGACTGTATATATATATATATATATATATATATGTATATATATATATATATATATATATATATATATATATATATATATATATATATATGTGTGTGTGTGTGTGTGTGTGTGTGTGTGTGTGTGTGTGTGTGTGTGTGTGTGTGTGTGGGGATGGGTGTGCCTTTATTGGTGACATTACAGCATAGATTATGGCTAGGATTATGATTAGGAAATGGGTGGGACAGAGAGAGATGGGTTGGCCGAACTCGAACATGGGTCAAGAAGGGCATGCAAATCCAAATGTGAGGAGATACGTGTGCTGTGCCACAACACCCCTGCAGGTCATTTCTAAGATCGTGTCTGGGTTGTGGTGGGAGATTTGCAACAGGAATGTGCAGCTGACAAATGTTGAATAATGTTATCACCTCAAACGTGTACCTGGAATTTTTCCAAAGAAATGTTTCCAATATCTTGTGGAATTCATAAATGCACAGCCGGTTTTGGGAGCAAACAAGACCCTGCCTAGTATCACTGATTCAACTGTAGTTCTTCTCAATAAGCACGCAGTGCCTCACAGTCAGCAGTATACTACGGTCATGATGTCATTGTGACATGACTGTGGCCTACAGTTACTGTAGAAAAGTCAAAGTACTGTTATCATGTTGCTCCTTGTAGCAAAGAAAGACTTGTCTGTATTTGCTCAAAATGAGGTGAAAAGTTACATCGGTAAGAAGATTCAATTGGTTTTCAAAGAGGGTTGTACTCTCTGTACTTCGTGGAAAGTGTGTGTGGGTGTGTAGGAGAAAAGAGCATTGAGTCGCATTACTGCACTCCTATACTGTACACATTATCAGGATGTAGTCAGGATGTGCTATATAGCTCAACACTATTCAAGCCAACAGCACCTCACGTGAACCTGTGCTGAACAGCACAACTGTGTAATATGGTACAGGGGTCCACCCAGATCAGGCGTGTCTTTTCCGATACTATTGTCTAAACATTTTGATAGTGAAGTGAAGTGAAGACTGTAGTTGGTTTGGAAACCTAAGTCTTTAAAATTTGCCTTTTTGTGTCTTGTCTCCCTGTGCACAGGAAACGGAGGTGGAGTTGTACAATGAGTTCCCTGAGCCAATCAAACTGGACAGAATCGACAGGGGAAATTTGCAAACAGGTATAACTTACCTCTGACCAGGCATGGTAGTCTCTGAGAACTCAAGGTGTCCATCATTCTCATCATCTGCCTTCGCCTTCACCTAAACAACAAAACAAAAACAAAGGAAAACAAATACAGGACCATGTTTATCTCTGTATGCTGAATATGCTGATCCCCACTGCAGGAGTAAGTGACGTTTAAGGCAACACCCCATCAAGTACTTTCCGCCACTCATCCAATCATTTTAGTATGACGGTACACAACACAGCAGGCTACATAGAGCGGCAAAGGATATTCAGCATTTCATTTTGCCCCGTTATGAGATGGTGAATGACAGGAGCAACCGTATCAGGCATGACGGAAAACATAATTGTGTGTTGGTTTACAGGCAGTCTACCCAAAGCTGTTCTTCAAAGATGAATTCAAAAGACTTTAGAGTATATGCCACCAAGCTCAGAAAAATGCATTTTTTTTCCTATGCTAGGAAGTATGTCTGTCAAACAGTGCCCACTGCCTACTACTGCTTCTACACTGCAGGCGGCAGAGGGCAAGAGTCAGGTAAAGTAGAGCAGCCAATAAGTATCAAGTTGTTTATTAGGGTCAAAGGTAAGATAGAAACGATAAAGCAAAAATTAGGCCTACATGTTCCCGACTGGCATGATTTCATATTCAAATACAAAAATGTATCGAAAACAATGTAACCACAACACAAACTACAGCAGAGCTGACAGGACTATAAATATGTGCTTAATACGCCTCAGACACGGAAGTGGGCTGTTCGCTTACGTGTCACACGCTCACTTACAGAGAGGACCGCGGAAATGCCTTTCAATTGCAGACGTGAAAAACCCGTGTGATTTCTAAGTTACCTTAGAACTTCTACCCCATCACAACCTCTTTGCACAACACTATGCACATTATACAAGACATCAAGATAGGTCATAGTTGCACCATCTTGCATGTTGCACGTTTCATGGGCATTTCATTGTTGCATTACACAGATTGCTATGAATGCAAAACTACAAACTATTTTGACAAGCCTCACTGATACAGTTCAACAACATCGCCTCCAAATATCACATGCCTGGTATAACCATCTCCATGCCTTCCATCTGAATAGAAACAATATATAGGTACGTTTCAGGTTTGGGCAGACTATTGCATTTGACAGCAGATTGGTCTTGTTGATATGTGTATGATTGACTGTGTGTATTCTGTACTGTACTTGTTCCACGCCACAAGGGGGTGTTATTGATTTGATGAGACTGATATGATTGGTGACGTCACACCCCCTATATAAAGGAATGTTCTATGCTTGATCATTCTCTTGAGTGCCCTTGAGCCATGACCCAACCGCTCTTGAGCAGTGTGTTCATTCATACTTAAAATAAATATGCCTTGAGGCTGACGTGAGTTATTCGTCTTCGACTCCTTTCTGAAACTTACACATTGGACTTCAGCTGTGGATTGTAGCGCTCCTGCTAACAGGTCTGCATGGCTTTCATTCACGAATGTGACGTGGTGTTGGTGCAGAAGGATGAAAATGTGGCAACTTCAAAGCCATTTGTTGACAGTCTGTAACCTTCCCTGGCTGGTAGAACTATTTGAAGTTAACACGTGAAAGCATTTCAAGTTGTGAAGCATTGTATATTCAGTTATCACCGGTGCTAGCTAACTTGCTAACCAGCACTGGTAGCAGCCCAGTAAGCTAGCCCTGTTAGCTAACTACAAAGGGTGGAATATGGACTACGGCTATATCTTCTATTAATATTTGTACTTACCGAAGCGCCAACATATGCCAGATCAGGGTTTCTGCACATTTTGGATCACCAAATATAAGACTTGTTAAGACAAATATAAGACCTCTGATGATAAAATATAAGACCACCGCTCGGGGTGAGGCATTGCAATATTGCTAATGTTATTAAGCTTAGTTTGCATTGCTATAATGAAATGTAGGCCTAGTACATAATTATATATAATTATTAACTGTACAACATATGCATTAATAACAATTAATATGTGTCTAATGTGGCATTAAGTAATGATTAGGCCTATTAACCCTTACTTAAGTATTATTTTGTAGCTACTTTACTGTTAATTATGAACCCTTATTTGGAAGTGTTACCGAATTATTTACAGGCTTTGTAATTAAGTAATACGAAGTAATCACATCATTGAACAGCATTTTCCTGAAAAGCAACATTTGTTGTGTATGATATGACAGAAATGTTCAACTAACAGGGCTGATACCAGTTTCAGCAGTCGCTGTACTCCCTGTTTCTGTGCTTTTGCTGTTTGCTTTGCTCTGCAGATAGACTCCCAGAATGCAATGCAAATGGGGTTGAGAGTGACTGTGTGTGTGTGTGTGTGTGTGTGTGTGTGTGTGTGTGTGTGTGTGTGTGTGTGTGTGTGTGTGTGTGTGTGTGCAGGGGCGGAGTGGCCCACCTTTTCCCACCGGGAGAATTTTCCCCTTGGCGGCCCTCTTTAAAAAAAACAAACAAACAAACAAACAAAAAAAAGCGAACAACATGGTTTCCTAACCAAAAAGACAAAAGCCACGAAATCTGCAGTCGTACTACATGTGAACATTAGTGTAGTCAAAATATCAACCTGAATTGGAGAATTTAGCCTACACCTTGATGAAATGCACAGCCAGTGGTGTAGTCTATGTAAAACGCAGGTATACGCACCCATTTCAAAATGTCAGGGATTGCAGTATACCCACTTAAAATGGATTGATCCATTATTTACAATAGCACAAATATATACAGTACACATAAAAAAATGCTCAAATATACAGTATACCCACTTCAAAAAGTAGACTACACCACTGGAGCCATCATCACAGTCCAAAGCATTCATAGGCCTACTAGGTTAGGCTACATCACACTACTGTTCCATGCAAATGTGCACTCCACTGTCATTGTGACAGTTTGAAATTGAAATATCGTTTAAGGAAGACGGATAAGCATGGGCACAAAGTTTTGAGTGTTTGGATTTTTAGAAGAGTAGGCTTACAAAATATAGTATAGTAGCCTATAGTTTACAAAAAGTCTGTTGTGCAATAAACCCACCATGCAGCAAATGAGCCAAACCTAGCTACTTCAAAGCACAACCATAAGTCAACAAAATGTATAACCAAACGGTGTAGGCCTACCTTAAAACGCTGTCTTCGTCGCAGCAAATGTCTTTGTTTCTTGCAATTACATTTTAATCCACAGTTTAGGCTACACACCCAGCACTGCTCACATCAGAATCTTGTGTGGTAATTATTTTGTTCCATTTCTTCAGACATTACATAGGCTACATCCTAAATGTGCCATATATAAATATAAGTATGATATACCATTATTTCGACTGTAAGGAGATATACCTCTAGTTCTAACAAACCAATGCCATCAAAACATGTACAACGTGTTTTCCTGCTTAGCTGCAGTTCACTTCCTTACCATTTGGTGGAGTATGTTCGTAACCCAAGTCAATAACCACAGAACAAGTGAATCTGGCAGAAAGTGAAAGTGGCAGACTGTAAACTGTAACAGTCATGTGGAAATCGGAAAATAAATCACAACTGACTAATTTCCGTTCTTTGGTAACCAATCTAAATATCACAGGTTGTTGAAATACTGAAACTGGGGGGGGGGGGGGTTGTTGGAGCAGTGGAGAGAGAGAGAGTGCTTGAGGTGGTTGTGTCTGTGTGCGTGCGTGCGTGCGTGCGTGTGTGTGTGTGTGTGTGTGTGTGAAGGTGGGGAGAGAGAGCATGAGATAAGTGCAGATGCACATCAATACTCCTCAACTCTTCTACTGCTGATACTCAGGTGAGCATGATGTTGGCGATAGGATATACCTGCATGCATAATATGGCTGTAGTTTTACTTCAATGACGAATTGCTGTTCACATTACAATATTAATTGTTGATAATTTAATTGATAATTAATTTTTACATGGCCTTAAGGTAGGCTATTAAATAAATTATTCAAAATGTCTACATCAATTTGTCTTAAGTGAAATAAATGTTCTTGTAAATTAAACATTTTGGGTTTTTCCCTATAGTTTAAGACCTTTCCATCACACCTGTTCATCTACTGGTGCCTGCCTCCAAAACCAGTTCAAGGAGGTAAGTTTTGTCTTCAACTGAATTTGTTACAGTATGAAATGAAATTGAAAAAAAATCACAAATATGACAGACAATTAATTAATTAATTTGGGAATTTACTTCATACATTAGAACATTCTATACATGTAGACTGTGCAAAATATACATTAGACTAATGCAGTGTTTATACATACACGGGTATTTTGATGAACAAAAAAAATGATTCTGTATGTTTACCAAAATATCTTCGTTCCCACCGAGGGCAAATCCGCACAAATATGCTGCCGAGAGCTGTCATAAATATGTTAAGCCTGTGCGCGGAAAGGGGAATGCCATTCAAGTCCGCGTTTTTCTGTTTAGGCTATATACAAACGCTAATCAGAGTTTTGAAAAAAATCTCCGCTTTTGTCAGTTTTTCGTTTTTAGAGGAAAAAACTCAGTTTGTGTAAACAAAAGCCCAAACAAAGGGAAAGATCTTCGCTTATCAATAATACCAGGATATGTAATAAACGGCCCCTAAGAAGAGCAAGTAAATAAATATAAATTATAAATATGACTTTAACCAATAGTGTACAGTGCACAACAGTAGGCCTTTTCTTTGTAAATTGTAAATTAAATTAAGTAGTCTCTTGGTTTTGACATGTGAAGTGAACAAAGGTGGTTAGCGACCTGTTACAGGAGGTTAAGTACATGGATCCTGTAACAGGCAACAGGCCTACTTGTATTGGCTATCATGCAGTGTGCTTATGACTTGGTAATGAGATAATGATGAATGGTGAATGATCTGTTTCATTAGCAGAAATTTCCCGACTTTTATATCGCACATCTTCATCCACGCACTGACGTCTACTTCACTCACATGGGTAAGCATAATCTAAGCATGATCATGACTCTGAATGTTATTGTACTGCATTGATTTAAAAGGAACTGTGAATATTATGGCAAATTTCTAAAAACATTTGCCAATTTCGGGTAAATTTATATGTTTGCTTGTTTATGAATTGTGTTTAGGAGCAATAAAGGATGAACAAAAATAAAACAATACAATATTTTATAACCGCAAATAAATTGATGTAGCAAGCATGTACATAGTACATGTACATTATGTAATAATATACAATAAATAAACATGATATGATATGATATGATGGTATCCTATTTATTAATTGTATATTATTATATAAATGTATTATGGCTATGGGATAGAGACATGAATATAGAGGTATAGGCTTTTGTGAGGAGGTAATCGGTTAGGTTTTGTACAGCTTATTGAAAAAAGCAACTGCATGCCTTGAGCAGCTGCTGTGTGCTAGATGTCACTGGCCTAATTGTGGCTGTCTGGCTAGAATAACAGCACGTGTGGTTGAAATACAGCAGCTACAAAACAACGTAGCAGGTGCTTTGGCTAGATGTGACTGGCCTAATTGTGGCTATGTGGCTGAGAATGAAGGAGTGAGGGTAGAGAAACAGGTCATGGGAGCTACAACAACAGTTAGTGAGGCTCGGCCAAAGCCAACTAAAACGCCATACATAGAGTACATTGAATAGCTTGAATTTGTATGTACTGATCACGATGGCTAGTAGATGCAAATGGTTCAGAACAACACACATGAATAGACATGCGAGTAGTATCAAATGTAAATGGTGCCAACATAAAGTACAGGAATATACTGTACATAGAAATGTATGTAGTACCGTGGCTCTAAAGGTAGGGCAGTGGGCTGATATGCCGGCGACAGCAGCTCGATTCTGGCCCGGGTCCTTTGCCAATCTTTCCCCATTTCTCTCTCCCCACTTGTTTCCTGTCCTATCTCTTACTGGCCCATCATACATGAACTAATAAAAGACCATCATATATTTATTTATTTTAAAAAAAGAAATGTGTGTAGTATCAATGAAAATGGGCCCAATAACAGTAGGACCTACATAAATATGTAGTTTGTGAGACTCAGCTGAAATCAACTAATAGATGCAAATGGTACAGGCCAATATACATGGATGTATGTAGACATGTGAGTACTATCAAATCAAAATGGTGCAGGTACCAACATACAGTACATGAATATAGTAGGCTACCTGTACATAAACAGCCTTGGCTGGGCCCCCCCCCCCCCAAACCCTGAAAATCCTAAACCTGTCGGTCTACAATTTATTGTGCACAAAAGACATACAGTTCCATGTTTAAACCTTTACCCTTGGACTTACTGTAGATTATGCAAACAAAACACATTTCCTATAAATAACACAAGTGTCATTGTAAATTATTTGAACCACACATGTATTGAAGGCTTTTACATGAAAACGTGCTCTCATTTAATCTTTGCTATCCAACAAACAAATTAGGCTACTTCACCTTAAGTGATGATGTTGTGACGGCAAGTTAGCAGGCTTATTTTGAAATGATATATATTAATTAATCACATCTTCATGACGACCCAGCTCTGGGGCCCCCTCATTCCTGTCCCTGGCACTGAAGTAAACCCAGTAGGAGTTAGATGATTCAATGGCATGTGGCATACGGAAGTGGCATGCCAAAGGAAGGTTATGTTTTAAGTTGGACGCACATTATTCACTGACAGGTGAAGGTTAGGAATCAATTTGTTCTAGGCAGGTTACTGACAGGTTAGGGTTAGGAATGTGTTGTGTTTACAGTATTACTTATTATGCTTGGGTGCATGTACTCCACCACCAGTAGGTGGCACTGCAGAGTTGTAATCAATCCATGGTATATATTGGTACTGCGCGACTTCACATCGTTCAGTGTGCCCGTGACAGTTCCATTAAAAGGATGAACTTGACATACGGTCTCCTCATCATTTGAAGTCTCTACAATTCCTCCTGTGAGCAACACCACAAATTGGCGACGAGGATGAGCACATTGGTACCGAGTCCACCACTTTTCCTTCCACAAGTGGGTGAGCCACCGATTACGTTTGCTACATGGAGGAAAATCTTCGATAATTATATGCTAGCAATTCATGCTACTGGAAACACATGGCCAGACGTACGAAAGCGTGCAGTACTGCTACAATGCCTAGGTCCGGAGGGACAACGCATTTTCTACGACTTACCAGATCAAGGTACGACTTTTGATCAAGCCATGGCTGCTCTAGAAAAGCATTTCGTACCGAAAGTGAATGTGATTGCATGGAGGCACAAGTTCAGACATCGGTTGCAACGAGCTGATGAAACTGCTAGCCAGTATGTAGCTGCTTTGAGATCCCTAGCTTCACAATGTTAATTCGGAGCTATGGAAGGGGAAATGATTCGTGATCAGCTTATCTCTTGTGCTTACCTGAGTGCCGTAAAAGACAAATTACTGATGGAGGATGATCTGAATTTAGACAAGGCACAGACACTTGCGTGCCAAATTGAAGAAGCCGTTAAAAATTCAACGCTATTGTCTTCAGCTAAAAACCCGCCAACGGCATCCGTGCAAGCCATCAGGGCTACGAGTGCACAGTTTCGAGGGAAAAAGGGAGCGCGCCCAGCTAAGCCCTCAGCTACAGACCGCCATTCTGCGAGTTCCGATCGCAAGTGTTACAGATGCGGGTCCAACAAACATGTAGCGAATGACAAGAACTGTCCAGCGGTGTCCGTGAAATGCAATAAATGCGGCAAAAAGGGACATTTTGCTAAAGTATGCAAATCATCAGTGAGTGAAGTGAGAGAAGTTACGGTGCCTGAGCTCGAGGTGCTGTGCGTGGATGATAAGCCCGCGGCTGCGGCAGAAGAAAAGCTAACATGTGCGGTGAATGTCGAAGCACCACAGGGAAACTCTCACTCCCTGAAACTCATTGTTGACACTGGCGCTTCTGTGTCTATCCTGCCTGAGTCAATGTACAAAAGCTACTTTGCAGATTGCTCGCTCTGTGAACCAAAAATCAGATTAGTCACTTATGCAAAAGGTGAATTGAATGTACTTGGCTGCTTACCTGCTACAGTTTACATTGCAGATGACAACAAAGTCTCCACTCACTTCTACATCGTGAAAGCTGGATCGCCACTGATGGGGCTTGACCTGATCAAAGCACTCAATGTGAACATCATGGGAGGCAAGGTGAACACTGCTAGGCAGCATGCTCAAAATGTCACTGTGAATAACATTGATTCCACTTCACCCCAGCAGCTCGGTTGTGTGAAAGGTTTCATTCACAAGGTCCAGGTGAACAGCATGGTGCAGCCAGTTCGTCAGAAGCTGAGACGGTTGCCACTGAGCATACGAGAAGAGGTGTCGGCGGAGCTGAATCGCTTACTTCAGGCTGGCATCATCGAGCGTGTGGATGCATCTGAATGGGTGAGTCCTCTTGTGGTTGCACGAAAGCGCTCAGGCGGAATACGGCTCTGTGTTGACCTCCGTGAGCCCAACAAAAGTGTGATCATGGACTGTTATCCACTTCCTCATATGGAGGATTTATTCTCATCACTAGCAGGCGCCACACACTACAGTCAGATTGACTTGAGCTCAGCTTACCATCAGTTACCACTGCACACTGAGAGTCGCAACCTCACTGCCTTCATTACACACGATGGCCTCTACCGATTCACACGAGTTCCATTCGGACTAGCGTCCGCTCCATCTGCATTCCAGAAAATGATGCAAACAATTCTAAAAGGCCTGCCTGGAGTTCAGAACTATTTAGATGATATAATAGTCAGTGGAGAGTCCAAAGAGCAACATGATGAGCACTTGCAGGCAGTCCTGCAGCGCCTGAAAGATGCAAACCTTCAGATTAACTACGACAAAAGCTCATTTGGCCAGACAAGCATTCCCTTTCTGGGACACGTCATCTCCAAAGAGGGGCTACGCCCAAGTGCTGAGCATCTTACTGCCATTGCCGATGCACCTGCCCCAAAAGACATGCCTGCCCTGCGTTCCTTCCTGGGGTTAACATCATGGTTCAGCAAATTCCTGCCAAACTATGCAACACTAGTCGAGCCACTGCGTCAGCTGCTCAGATCAAGTCCACAGTCTGAGCTACAGTGGGACAGTGACGCAGAGAAAAGTTTCACCAAGCTGAAAGCGATGCTGTTAGAGAGCCCTGTCCTGGCTGTCTTTGACCCGAAGCTACCTACCTTCATTACCACAGACGCCTCTGATTATGGCCTGGGGGGCGTACTGACTCAGCTACACTCTGGCAACCAAGAACGCATAGTGGCCTTCGCCTCACGCACACTATCTGCAGCCGAGAGGAAGTACTCCACTACAGAAAAGGAAGCCCTCGCCTGCGTGTGGGCTGTGGAAAGATGGCGCACGTATGTGTGGGGACACAGATTCACTCTTCGAACAGATCACCAAGCGCTGACCACTCTCCTCAACACCAAAGGCATGAACAGAGCCGGCATGAGGATCGCAAGATGGTCTGCTAAGCTGATGTGCTACCAGTACGACATGCAGTATAAGCCAGGGAGCGAAAACGTCATGGCGGACTGCCTGTCCCGTCTTCCCCTCACTGATTCCAACACTGCTGCGGAAGCTGACGGAGACCTGAGCACAGAGATAGCTGAGATCACAATTCACAATGCACTGCCGCTTGCAGACTTCAAAGCTGAATGTGAAAATTGCCCCATACTTACACAGCTGCGGCAAGTGATTCACTCAGGGTGGCCCAAGGTGAAGAAAGCTCTCCCTGCTTAACTACAGCCATTCTTCCTAGTGCGACATGAACTTGCAGTTGAGGCTCCGCTGATCGTACGAGGTACACGCCTGCTGGTTCCCAAGGCTCTTCAGGAGAGAATCGTGCATCTGGCGCACGAAGGCCATCAAGGCGTGGTCCGCACAAAGCAACGCCTCAGAGAGCTCTACTGGTGGCCACACATGGACGATCTTGTCCATCAAGTCCTGCTGTCCTGCTCGATCTGCCAATCATGTGACAAAACCGCCAGAGCTGCTCCAGCCCCATTACAGCCTGTTGACCTTCCTGGCGGCCCTTTCCAGCATGTGGCAATTGACATTGTAGGCCCATTCGAGCGTGCGGCCTATGACTGCAGATTCGCCATTACTTTCATCGATTACTTCAGCAAGTGGCCGGAGGTAGCCTTCACCTCAAATGCAACTACTGCAACAGTGCTGAAATTCCTGTCCAACGTGTTCGCACGTGAAGGCAACCCCCTCGAAATTACCAGCGACAATGGGCCCCAATTCACGTCCTCTGCTTTTGCTGACTTCCTAAAGGAAAGAGGCATTAAACACATCAGAACGAGCGTATACCACCCACAGTCAAACGGGTGCGTGGAACGCTTCAACCGTGTCTTAAAAGACTGTATCCAGGCAGCAGAGGTAGCCCAGCGTCCATGGAAGCCTGCAGTGACGGAGATGCTGCAGAACTACAGAGCTACGGATCATGCAACCACCGGCAAAAGTCCTTTCCAGCTGCTGAGAGGACGACCGATGAGGACAAAGCTCCACGTCCTACCGCCGACAGAGAGCAGAGAGTACGACGGCGTCAGAGCTACAGTCATCCGCCGACAGAAACGGAGCAAGCTGTACGTCGACTCCAAGAGAGGCGCAAAGGTCCCCAAGTTTTCCCTTGGTGACAAAGTGCGCATCCGCAAGCCTTTCCATGTGGGAAAGGGAGAGAGACGGTACACCAAACCCCTCACAGTGCTTAGGCGTACCGGCCCGAGCACCTTCGTCTTGAGTGATGGGAAGAGGTGGAATGCTGCGCGCCTGTCTCTCCACAGGGAGACACCTCGGCGTGATGAGAGCAACAACCGTGCCAGTCCAACAGAGACATCTCCTAGACCTGCGGCACGGCACAGAGAAAGTCACTCACCTTCATGGATGAAGGATTACGTGATGAAGTGACAAATGAAATAAACAGGGTGCACGTCGAACGCTGCCCTATGAAAAAAATAATAATAAAAAAAAAAAGAGAAACATACAGGGTGCACGCCGAACGCTGCCCTATGAAAAAAAAAGACAATGAAAAGAAGAAGAATTTAATACTGTTCAATGTGTTGATTTTGACAATGAAAAAAAAAACATTTGAATGTTTTCAGAATACGTTTAATCTGCCTTATTTCAGTGATACACTTCTGATGCACTAAATACGTACCTGAGTTATTTCTGATGCACTGATATAATGATTACCTGAGTTATTGCTGATAATACTTACCTGAGTTATTTCTGATGCACTGATACTTGAAGAATCTTAAGTTACAATTGTATGCTTTGCAGTTAACACTAATGTTGCCGTTTACAGGTTGGCACTTCTAATCTTGTGTTTCTACAGGTTACTTGTCTCTAAAGTATGAATGGATCATTATATGCAAATGTGGTTCAGTTAAATCTAATCTCAGTTTCATATGGGTAAAGTAATCTTATGAGAAACAGGGGAGATGTTGTGTTTACAGTATTACTTATTATGCTTGGGTGCATGTACTCCACCACCAGTAGGTGGCACTGCAGAGGTGTAATCAATCCATGGTATATATTGGTACTGCGCGACTTCACATCGTTCAGTGTGCCCGTGACAGTTCCATTAAAAGGATGAACTTGACATACGGTCTCCTCATCATTTGAAGTCACTACAATTCCTCCTGTGAGCAACACCACAGAATGGATTTGTTCTAGGCAGGTTACTGATCAGGTTAGGGTTAGGAATGGATTTGTTCTAGGCAGGTTACTGACAGGTTAGGGTTGGGAATGGATTTGTTCTAGGCAGGTTACTGACAGGTTAGGGTTAGGAATGGATTTGTTCTAGGCAGGTTACTGACAGGTTAGGGTTAGGGTTAGGGTTAGGTCTAGGAGTGAGTTTTGGTATAGGCACAGTTTGACAAAGTTTGGCAAAGTAGCTGTCCTTCCGTCCGATAGGCTCATGATTTGGTATGAATGGGTCATGAAACAATCATGAATGCTTTATACAAACTTTATAACAGCTGCTATGAATGTGTTATGCAGGACCATGCCATGTAAGTGTTACCTAATAATTTTATAGTACATATTGAAATGCATGCTGTTGGATGAAAAATCTTCGTCTTGTTAATTATTCAGCAGCAGCTGAAGGAACAACGACGGAAGATCATGAGAGGGAGTATCAAATGGCCATTTACGCTGGAACAATCAGGATCTACATTTTCAACACATTTGGCCTTATTGGAGGTTTGGCTGGTCTGGTCTGGGCTGCCAGGACTCTGCATCAATACCGACGCTCCGGGGGCAAAGACTCCGTCTTCATCACCATCCTCCTCTTCTTCGATGCTGCACAGCTGGTAGCGACATGCGTGGGCCTACCTTTCTTACCTGACCTGGCTGCATTTCGTGATGCTGCTATTGTTTCTATTGTTGTATGTGCGGGAATGAGAGTTATTAGTTTGTTTTTTCACCAGATGGTGGCACTAGAGGGAGTTGCCTCTGTTATACACCCTCGCTTTGCTGCTGTCTTCTCTTCTGTGCCCTGCTCTGTGTCCCTGACCGTGTTTACACTCGCCCTGGCCATTACCCTGGGTGTTTTTATTTTTGTTTATCATGTACTTTTTGTGACTGGACTAGTTCCAATTCTCATTCATGTGTTGATGTGCATCTTGATTTGTTCAAAACCATATCAGACTGCTAGAGGAGGCATCACTGAGAAAACTGTGCTGGTTGAGGCCCTGGTGAGTTACGTCGTTCTCAGTGGCCCATGCCTTCTGGTAACATACATGACAAAAATCAGATATGTGGGATCATGGAATCCTCATGGCTTCCTTCTGCCGGTATCTATGTGCATTTCCATCAGTAGTTTATGGGTGATGGCAGACTGTCTTCTGGTTGTGCTGGTATGCAGATTACCCAGAAGGCAATGCCCCTAGTCTCAGGTCTATTCTGTTTGAATCCAGTAAGTCCACAGTGCTATCATGATTAGAGTGATACTGGACTCTTGGACCGTTAAATGGATTATATTGTGCTGTTTGGATTATATTGTATTGTTTTTCAACAGACATACATATGAGCTAAAATGTGCTCTTAAAGGTCTTAAGGGGACAGTTTGGTCAATTTCAACATGCAGTTGTATTGCTCACGCTACCCTTGACTTGTCAGTACCTGGTGATGCCACATTTTTCGGCTCAGCCCTTTCCGAGATATGAGCAATTCTAATGGGGGCAGCGTTTGTTTACATTTTTAAAAAATGAAACATAGGCCAACTCCAAATATTTTCCCAAAAGGTACTGCTGTTTGCTAGTTGTCTGCTGATGTTTTATAACCTTTTGGATGTTTTTGGGAATAAATAAAAATGTTTTTTTGAAATGTAAACAAAGAGCTGCCCCCATTACAATGACCAGGATCTCGGAAACGGCTGAAGAAGAAGAAAAAAAAATCTCAGGCACTGACAAGTCCAGGGTAGTGTGAGCATTACAACTGCATGTTGAAATTGACCAAACTGTCCCTTTAACTCCTGTACTTACTTTAAAGAGGCCAGAAAATATAATTATAATAATAATGACGAGGATGATTATGTTGATGAGGTTTGCTGAAGTTGTTAAGGAGCATAACTGTTTGACATGTCGTTCATCACGGTTGTTATATGTGCTGCCTCTGCATTCAGTAATATTGTAGACCTCTGTTTTTCTGACATAGATTCGGACTGTTATGCCCGGACAAAGTTGTTTCCCAATCCTCTTCTGTCTCTCTCTCCCACTCTCTTCCTGTCAACATCTCACACTGTCCTGTCCATTAAAGGTGTACCCCCCCCAAAAAAAAAAAATCTGAAAAGAAAAAGAAAAGGAAATGCTGTAGACGTCGCAGATTATGTGGAGATCTCTTCTTTGCTCACTGGTCATGTGTGACTGCATACAAAAGTGGATTCCAAAAAGTTGGGGCACTTGGTATTTTGTAAATAAAAGCAAAATGCTGCCATTTTCAAAACATCATTCGTCCCAACCTTTTTGGAATCCGCTTTTGCATGACATAATATATAGGCTATTGGATTTTACCTTCTTTTTTACATTTTACCATTGTAATAGATGATATTTTGATATGCCTTGCATAGCTTCCATACACATATATTATAATTCCATATATTATGCTTGCATGAGTGTCTCCATGAAATGTAAACTCACTCATCATTGGTGTGTGTGATAATCTGCTATCAGCATGATGTGTGATGGGTATGTTTCTGTATTAGTTGTGTTCATGTATATGTGCAATGAGTCTGAACTGATTTGCCAACATATTAAAAAAAACTAAATTCATTCTGCATAGACTTGCTTTTGTGTTTTATTACTAAGCAGACGAGTGCCCAGGGACACAATAGAACACACACACACACACACACACACACACTTAATTTGACATTTATTTATGCAGGTCTACCCATTCTCACACACATAACAGAAATGCCAAATAGCAGGAAACATTTTCTCCTTGTTCTCCTCACACACACTCGGCGTGTTCAGAAGCATGTTGAGTTTGCACACTCTCCTCCTGCCCTGCTCCTTTCCTCGCTGTAACCCAGACCCCAGCGGCCACCAGCCCCAGCCCCAGCACCACACAGCCCAGCAGGGGACCGTACACCCTCAGAGAGCCCTCCTCCAACGCATCGCTGTACACCAGCCGCACGCTTCCCTCCATACAACGAAGACGATCAAGAGGAAACCGTCTCCATGTGAACACGGCGCTGTCCTCTGCTGTGAGGTTGGAGATGGTCAGAGTGTGACTGTGTCGGTTCATACTCACTCTCCCCCTCAACTGCCCCAGTGCTTCCACAAAGCCATCTACGGGGTAAATAAGTTCTTCCTCTGAATGCAGGTCTGTCTGACGGTACCAATTGACATGGGACCTAGTATCATCAGTGTCGTTTAAAGGTAAGGCCACGGAGACATTATCTCCACCCGAATACAACACATCCAAGGGCAGAGACTGAGGGCAAATGGTGAGGTCTATGTTGGTGAGTGAGAAAAGCCCAGTCTGACATGAGTACTTCCCAGAATGCCGTTTGGACACAACGGGGATGATGAGGGAGTAGTTGCCAGACTGGCTGCCATTCAGCATATGCATCACTTCCTGGGGGCGGGTCACTTGCTGTGGGTGGGACATATTCTGTGGGCTGGCCTGCCCCGTTATGACATCAGCGGTGGGTGTGCTCCATTGCACCCAAGACTTGTCTTGGGCTTTTTGGTTTAAAATGCAAGGAAGGGTCACATCCTTCCCCTCGTGTGCAAAGACGTGCCCAATATACTCCCCTGGTGCGTCACTGTAACTCTGGCACTGGTTTTCTCTCCATATGGTGCATGAAAACCACGCTGTAGACATCCCAAGCAGGGTGACCCGAGACGGGTTGAGGTCCAGCTGCAGTCTGGCCTTCAGATCCTCCACCAGCGGCTCCAGAGAGGTGCTGGTGTCCAGCACCAGAGGACTGTCGCCGTACCTGTAAAAACAGAATAAATAATGCACTGTTAATTCATTATTTAGAGCAGTGTTTCCCAACCTTTTTTGACTTGCGTACCCCCTAAGCCTTTTTGTTGTACCATGAGTACCCCCTATCCCATGCTCTCTCTATATATTCCTTTATCCCAGTATGACTATACTCTATTCAATTGTCATCAGATTTTTCCGCGTACCCCCTGAGGTGTGCTCGCGAGTCGCGACCCCTAGTGGTACACATACCCCTGGTTGGGAAACATTGATTTAGAGAAGAATTTGGGACTAAATACACTCCAGTTGTTTTTTTTCCACTATCATTATGTTTCAGGTCAACCCTTTTTTTTGTGGAGTTAGAAACTGGATTGTTAAAATTTCCCCTATCCCGCAATGGTGAAGAGTCTTTAAAAAATTCCTGGATCGGATCGTGTTACGGATCAACACCAAAATTGAATCACTTGTTCCTTTTCTCATATCCAACAACTCCACAAAGTTTCATCCAAATCCGTTCATAACTTTTGGAATTATCCTGCTGACAGATGGACAGACAAACAGACAGACAGACAGACAGACAGACAGACAGACAGACAAACCAACATGACCGAAAACATAACCTCCTTGGCAGAGGTAAGGCAACAGAGAACTTTTAAATAGGAATTATTCCTAATGTGGTATCAAATTGATTCAAACATCATTTTGCATCTTACCTAATTTGCTGCAACAAACCAATGTCTAAAACAGAAGTGATAATACACATGCAACATTAAATAGTTATATAATGACACCGCCACAGAGGATTTGTAGATAGGAGTTATTCCTATTGTATCCTGTTGTATCAAATTGATTCAAACATCGATTCCCTTAATGTGCAGCAACAAAGCAAAACCAGGAAAAAACAGTGTTTAAAACAGGAGTGAAATGACCTTGTTCACAAGCAGAAAATGGGGTGAGTCGTCGTACCTGTACACCCTGAGAGAAGTGCCGTCACCCAGGGTCACGTTCAGCCTACACAGCTCCACACTCTCCACACCTGCCACCTTCTCACTAGACACAGGACCTGGTGGGGGACCTCTGGTTAAACGCTGTGCGCAGACAATGAGGTGGAAGTCTTCACGGCGAGTGATGTTCCCTTGCTTCCATCCCTCCAGTCGGTAGCGTCCCGTCTGTGAGAAGCGTTTAATTCTAAAAGTTTGGCGTAGGTTGGACCACCCAGGATCGCATGTGATGCTGTAGCCTTCAGGACTTGGGCTATGTGGCTGTGAACAGTTGACCAGGAGTAGGTCAGCTCCATCTTCATGAATCCTGTACGACACGGTGTAGTCCACCCTGTCACCCCATTCAGGAAAATACAGAGTGACGGTTTCATCCTCTTTTTTAAAGTAGATGCCACAATATGCATTAGCGATGGACACAAACAGGAGAAACATCCTCATATAGTCCGATTTCTCCATACTCAACTGAACTGCTTTGTGTTCTCTCACACAGAATCTTGTTGCATTCTGGTTCTGGTTTGGATGACTGTGATGTTTCGTAGAATTAATCTATTACCATCCAAATTACATCAGAAAGAGAGAGAGAGAGGCGGGGGTGTCCCTAAATCTATCAGCAGAAGCCTATCTGTTCTCTCTCCATGTGTGAGTGTACATATGATTGTGTGTGTGTGTGTGTGTGTGTGTGTGTGTGTGTGTGTGTGTGTGTGTGTGTGTGTGTGTGTGTGTGTGTGTGTGTGTGTGTGTGTGTGTGTGTGTGTGTGCGCAGGTGTACACAGGTCAAAGGGTTGTGTCGGCATGTTTTTCAATGGTTATTGTTTTCAGCATTGGCCTTCATGAAGTAGGCCAGCAGCAGATAAGAGCGGAACCAGAATTGGAATTTGGAATTGGAACGAGTTGCCGGCGCATTCCACTCCATCCCCTCTTTTGTCCATCCTGACCTCCTAGTAGTCCATCCTCACAGTATCGCTTTGCAGTGATAGCCTCACCTTGACATCCGTACACTTCCACTCAGCACTCATGATAACGTCAAAAATACTGGATAAGAGAAAGATAATGCAAACCACGCCCACTCAATGCAAAAGCGTGGGCTCAAGTTGGGTCTCCTAAGGGGTCGTTGTCCCCTCCTTCTTCTTCTATTTTTGAGGTGTTTGCTCAAGACGTGCGCTACCGCCATCTACAGCGCTAAGGGGGCTTGATTTATTCTCAACCTCAGGACTCCGAAGGTCTCCTAACCGAAGGTCTCCTAAGGGGGCGTTCACCCGACATAAAGTGGATACCGGAAAATAAACAAAATGACGCTTCTTCCTTTGGATCTACTTTCTTTGATAACGTGTTGCCAAAGCCAGTGGTTCCCAAAGTGGGGGGTCAGGACCCCTAGGGGGGGTATAGAAGTCCTGCGGGGGAGGGGGGGCTGGGGCAGAGAGAAGGGAATTGGACTGCAGTAGATTATTGACATCCGCACACTTCCACTCAGTTCTCATGACGATGCAGTCCGCTACGTTCATATACTAGCATCAACAAGCTGCATGTGGCTGCATTCCCATTCATTTCACATAAGATTGTGGTCTCGCTTGCGAAGCGCTGGATCCGTCAAGAGTTGAGAGTTGACAAACTTTTGGTGGATGACGCGCGTGCATCAGCCAATGAAGTAGTTGCTACAGATCGAGCACCACTGCAGCTACCAATTGATCTGCAATCATATGCCATTGCTGCTATTATTGGCTACTGCACTTGTGTGAAACACACCAATTGTTGTACATCAAGCGGCACTCATGTGTGAATCCACCTTTACATATAGCCTACTATAGCCTGGTCCTGACCATCCCATAATTTCATTTCCTTTTGTATTCATCGTCTAGAGGTTCTTTGATCTGACGCGATTGCAGGAAGCAGGAAGTTTGCACTCGGTTCTGGTTTGAAATGATTGGACAGCTCTCACCCAATCGCCAATAGTTACTCAACAACATAGTGCAGGCGTTTACGTCTTCGTCACGAGCGCCCTCCGCCTTTCGTCCCCACCAACCTGTCTTTTCGCTTATTGGCAGTTTTCTGGATAGGGTTGGTCGGCCAAATCCTACCGCTCAACATCGTTCTCCAGAAAACAGGGGCCAGGCTAGTAGTGGAGCCAATGGCGGAAGGCTATTTCATAAGTGCGCTATCTGAAATTACAATTCAGTAGCCTATGTATGCATACATCTTCGTTCTCGCTGGAGAATGGGCTTCTTGTGATCGTCCACGCGGCGAAGCGATCATGAAAGTGCTTTACGGGGTCGCTGAACCACTGCACTCGAGAAGTCATGAAAAGTGCTTTACGGGGTCGCTGGACCACTGCACTTCGAGGAACATGAGTTAAAAGCGAATAGCAAAAATAGCGTGTAGGGCAAGGTTGCTGGCCATGGTGCTGAAATTACTGCCGAGCCTGAATCCTGGTATGGTTAAAATCCGATGCATCCCTCAGAGTGGTTACAGGCAGGTTAATAAACAAAAGAGTTAAACATCAATAAGCAGTTGATCTTGTCCAAAAGCACATGTCTAAAGAGAATTTGAAATCTCTCCTCAAAGGGATTCAACACCAGGTGAAGGAAGAATTCTCCCACAATTTCTGCCCTGAGGCCTAAGACAACGGGCAATTCTTTATTAGAGGCCTTTTACAAACTGGAAGTTTTATTTAAACACAGAGAATACCAGGAATACAAAAACAACAAATAAAAATAAGACATTGATTTAACATGCTCCATATAATCTTAGCAATATTCAGATTGTATCAGCACCTCTCTCAGTACATGCATTAAATAGTCTGTCTCAGTGAAGTGCAAAACCAAATGGGTGCACTGAATGGGATCATACACACAATGTAGAATGATAAGAATCGATAATAATAATAGGTAATTAACAAATAAATTCACAAATCATCAACAAACAACTTCACAAAAGGAGAAAGAGATGATTGCTGTGGACACAACAAACCATTTTTCTGTGCAGGTACGGTACTGCCACCACCACACATTCAGGGGCATCAGGTCAGCGGTAGAAGATGAACACTGCAGCCTCGGTCAACTCCCTTGATGCACTCCATCCCTTGTGCGCTCCATAACCATCCCAGTCAAAGCATGGGAAGTCCCCACACTGGCGAGGAGCAGCTTCAGGGAAGTGGCCCCCACCACCAATACAGTACTGTGAAGAATAGGAACAGTTCACAGTGCAAGCATGCCTCAAAAAGCCGGCTCCCGATAACAAAATGCTGATACGAGTCTGTTCACGTCCCTCAGTAGAATGTGTCTTGGATGATCTGATTGAAGTGAGCGAAGTATGTGAAGAGTTCAGATGCAACACCCCCTAACTCCATTTCTGAAGACCTGCACTTCTATTTTAGAGAACCCGGTTGATGGTTTGGTTTAAATGTATGTACTTGATAATATAAATAGTTATATTACATAAATAAGCTAAAAAATATATGCAATTTTGATAGCTTTGTATTAAATAAAATGAATTAAGATTATTTTCTGAAAATGCACTTAGGGTGTTTTGCATCTTAACTCTTCATGTGTATTTTGTTTTCATTTATATTTAAATAACTTGGTCATGACAGGATAAAAATTTACATTTTTAATGAAACATCATTCTTACAGTTTCAGTGTTGCCACCAGAAGGTCTGACTCCAGAACAAATGGCCATCGCTGCTCTCTCATTGTTGAATACTCGAAAGGTGATGAAGCCAGGAGTGAATTCCTCTGGGAGAGTTAAAGAAAGATGCACAATGTAGCCTACGCATAGGCTATTTCTTCACTACCTTGCATTCTGATATACTGTATTTGATGGCATAATCCATGGTGTCAAATATGCTAAGCAAATATGTGTACACATCAGTATTGACAAAAGAATGTGTTTTCATACTTCTAGAGTTTGGGCTATACAAGTTATTTGTGGTGTCTGCGTCGCCATAATCGTACACCACAGGAATAGATGGTCCATTGTTTGTGCCAGGAACTCCAATATTATATCTTACAGGATATCGCTGAAATAACAGGTGAAGAAAGAGAAGCATGATTGGAAATATTGAAATACACAACTCTTTATGTCTGGGCAAGTAAGTGTATGAACATGAACAACACCTTGAAAAGTTGGTACAGGTTTCCTCCATGGATGGTAAGAAAGCTTTTTTCTGTGTGATATCTCAGGATGGAAGCGAGCGTCCAGTGCTGTAGTGGAGTATTGTTGGGAACGTGCCATATGGACACATCCTCAGCCATGATGTCATAGTAGCCAGGATTCTGGAAAAGCACAACAGCAGAATTAAACGTCATACTAAGAGATATCAATAATCTGACAGCTTGAGCTAACATGGAGCGATATTCTGCAAATGTATTAACAGTTATGTTATGGGTTAGCATAACTTTGACATACCGTGGAAGCAATACTTATACTTAAATATAAGAAGTCCAGTTTTTTTTAACATTGAGGCCATTTTCTGAGTGGTCTGCAATGTTTTAGAGTTGCCCTCGCCGTTTATTTCATGTTTGCTGCAGTCTCTGTTATTTGGCTGATTTGGATTTGATCTCAACCAGCTTTAGAATGGCAGTCTATGGGCACCTGCAACTCTGTTCTTAAAATCACCTTAAACAAGAATTTTTCAAGAATATGCAACTCAACAAGTGCTCAGCAGTATTCACTGGTGTTCCTTAACATTTTTTGTAGCGAAATATGGCATCTGTGGTGTTTTATGTGCGTTTTATGTAGCAATTTGTAAATTAAGTTTCACTTTCACTTTCACTTTCTTTCACAAAATGGCAAATAAAAAATGACAGAAGCCATATTTCGCCTTGAAACTTGTTAGGGACTGCTAGTGAACACCCCTAACCAAGTTGTGAGCTGTAGACTTTCGAAAACAAATGTTTAAGGTGATTTTATGAACAGAGTTGCAGGTGCCCATAGACGGCCATTCTAAAGCTTGTTGAGATAAAATCCAAATCAGCCAAATAACAGAGACTGCAGCAAACATGAAATAAATGCTAAAACATTGCAGACCACCCAGAAAATGGCCTTAATGTTAAAAAAACTGGACTTCTCCTTTAAATATAGACATAGGCCTAAAGATTTTACTGACCTTGTAGTCATCACAAGTGGCAGCGTCTGGAGTTCCAAAGATCCTCATGTTGGCCCAGTTCCCTTCTCCATCCGGCCGGTTAGGATTGCTTCCCTGCTCACTCGACCACCGGTCGCCTGTGGTGCACTTCCCATTGATGTTGTTCTCATGCACACTGGCTACCAGTGTCCATCCACCGCCTGCAGTGGTCATGTCACAGTATGTCTGGTACACCACTCCCGTCGTTGTGATGAGGTAGTACAGGCCATCTGTAGTCAGTGGAAGACGTACAGAGAACACATTGAATTGCTTTACAAAAGTAAATAGTAAAGGCAAAATAGCAGAAACAGTGCATCTTTCCCGAAAAGCGCTGACGAGGTTACCTTCATGAACATCATATTTTTGTTGAATTTCTCTGCAGCTGCGTCCAATTAAATGTAACTTGTTCAAAACTCTCTGCAGTTCAACATTGTTGTTGATGGTGTTGCTGACACTGACACCAGGAGAATTTGTGCTTTCAGAAGTATCTGCTGATGGACAGAAGTGATACTAAATGGTAATTTCAAAGTCATTTAATCATTTTAACCACTTATAACAATTATAACAAATGATTCCCATGTTTTTCGTGCAATATTACATTTCTGGGTTAAAGCGATGCAAAGCGACAGCATTTAGAGTATATTACAGTAAAATAGCAATTACTCTGTTGCTAATGAAATGATAAAGGTTTACTTATAGTCAAGTAATACTGTAATCACACCATCATGGTAGTGTTGTGAAACTGTAAAATGTTGGAACTGGAAACAGCATGGTAATTACTTGTAAAAAGTGTTTAAACTGATGACCGCTGATTTTTATAGGCTACTGATGTCATATTCCACTGGACGAGAAACCATTCACAGAAGAAATAACAAAAACTCACTGACAACATACAAATTGGAACAAAGCCTCTCTTACCTGGTTGAGCCTCAGTAGGTTGTGCTGAGAGTGAAAACCATGTCAGTATGAGAAGAAGCCTCAACATGTTTGACCAAACAGAACTTTTCTAGAACTCTAACAAAGTATTTAGGCCTACTTCTGTTAAATGTTAGGGAAGGACAGACACCAAAATGTCTCTGATATGGGATCCTTAGGTGGTTTTATAGTGTTTTGCCAATGACAAGCTATAATAAAGGAGTGAAAAAGGCAGTAAAAAGTGATCAGGGAAATGTGCTTGTGGACACACGTGCAAAATCAAATGTGAATGAATGTCTGGGCTCTGATAGAGGTGGTTGGAGGTTGTGAGGTGGGATAATGTGCATAAGTGGATGAGTAACTTGCTATCTGAGGACTGTGTTTTATCAGATTGAACAATCCCATAGAAGAAGAGGAATTGCCATGAAAATGAGTGGTGTGTGTGTGTGTGTGTGTGTGTGTGTGTGTGTGTGTGTGTGTGTGTGTGTGTGTGTGTGTGTGTGTGTGTGTGTGTGTGTGTCTGTCCTGCATTGATCACCGACACTTAAGGTTAAGAGCTGGGGTTACACAATGGCCTTGTTTACATGATGTTTTTAAAGCCGAATTAATAATAACCTCCGCCAAGAAGATTATGCTTTCGGTCACACTGGTGTCTGTTTGTCTGACAGCAGGATAACTCAAAAAGTGATGCACGGATTTGGATGACATTTTGTGGAGTTCTTGGAAATGACAAAGGGAATAAGATACATTTTGGTGGCGATCAAGATCCAAACATTTTTAAGAAAGATTCTTCACCTTTGCGGGACAGGGCAAATTTGGACCTTCCAGTTTCTAACTCCAAAAAACAAAAACAAGGCAGAAAGACTTAAAAACATAAGGGAGTTACATAGTCAAATGTTCTATCTTCCTTGGCATTCTCTGACTGCATTTCTAGGTCAGATTTGAAGTTACAAGAGTTTACATTGAACTGTCAGAAGTGTTTTCAAAGCGGAATTAAGCTTTATTCAGAATTAAATTGAGTTAATTCTGCATTGAATGCCTCATGCAAACGAGGCCAATGTCATTTCACTGATTCTTGAAAGTTTGGCAAAAACATGTCCCTGCAGTAAAATATTAATTCTGTTGAAAATCAACTACATTTTCACAAACAAAATGAACCCAGGTAATGGCCAAGGGGTCTGTCACACGAATACACAGTTGTTTGAAATATTTAAGTGCAATTTTATTACTTTTCATGGCTATAAACCTGTCCACACCCTGTAAAAACGCCTGTCCCAAGGACTGGCATCATCATTTCAATTGACTTAAAATACAAAAATCACTAACAGAATTGAACAATATCACCATGATGTGGAAGACCATATTAAAGTGGTTCTACAGATGTGCACATAGTGGATGTAAAACAATATTTACTATTATTTACTGATTGCTCAAAATGTGTCCACCATATTGGTCACCACCGTCAGATTTTTTCTAAAAGACAATAAAATCAGGTATGTACAAGGTAATTTTCATTACTGAGGACCCCTTTTCAAACCTTTAGCTCTACTGCCTACTTCACCATCACTGAAGCTCCTGTAAGTTTATTATTTTGTCCTCAATTTGTTAATTTGTTTGGACACTGGTACTGTCCCAACCATAAACTGTCAACACCGTCGGGGGTTTTAATAGTATTGTATTACATTAATGTTAATAAATATAATTTTTTTCAGAAAAGGTATGAAGCACCCAAGAAACAGAGCGAAAATGAAATGGCTAATGTTAACAAACAATGCATAATATTTAAAAGAGTGTTTTTTTGTCTCACACCGTCAGATGTCACCACCGTCAGATTTTGTTCTGCTCATCATGTTGTTCCATATTTTACTAAATTGTGCTGGTTAATGAAACATTACTAGGCATGTTAGTAATAATTGTGATCCAAAATGATACTCTAGCCACCACTGAGGTGCATTTGGATGTTTTTTTGTCAGAAAACCTGACGGTGGTGACATCTGATGGAGTTCACCAAAAAACACATGTTTTAAGTGTTTTTGACATGTTTTAAGAATATGCATACAATAAGTATCTACAGTTATGTTGAATTGTTAAAGTAATTCACTTTAATACAGTAAACATGTGTTTTTACTTTCTGCCGCTGTTGGCAAAACAAGAAAGAGCCCATTTTATGAAAAATGTTAAACATGGGGAGCTTGGCCAATGCATTCACTGCACAGCCAAGACCTACATCTATGATAATACACCTCTATATTTTGGATTTGAACAACTTAAAAGCTGTTTTTACCACATTTTCAACAACCAGTGGCTTACTTCCTAGATAATCTACTAATGAAGTAAAAGCACATGCTCATACTGTGCACACACAAAAATAAAGTGTTTATGCAAGATGCCATTGACTTGAGAGGGCTATTTATTTTGCTAAATGCAGGTACTAATTAGGCCACTTTCACCACTCTCAGATTACTGTCACCACCGTCAGTTCTTAAGTCACCACCGTAAGAAGGAGTTTTGGACATTTTAAAGGAATGTGCTTACAACATTTTCCTTAGGAGTTGTTGAAATATCAAAGTAATAGCCAATTTAAGCCTACACGAATATATGTGAAATTACAAAAAATTGTTTGTTCTATGTAGGCGTTAAGTAAGCATCGTATGACGGTACATATTTTAAAATTAGAACACATGAAACAGTATTAAAATAGAACAAAAGTGAATTTTCAACATTTAAAGGCATATGTGTGAACCAAAAAATACACATAATCACTTAAAAACTCCAGATACATATGCAACCAAATCAATACAATTTTAATAACTTTTAATTGTGTCTGACGGTGTTGACAGAAAACAAGGTATGATCGGAGAAAAGCCTGATTTCTGAAAAAAATACATAATGGGTAGATTGGCCTTGTGCATTTCTGAAAAGCCAAGACCTTAGTCTATGAGGATATACCATATAATTTTGTAATTCACTTTGTTTTTTTCTGTCAACATTACAACCTGTTTTAGCCACTTTCTCAAGAATCAGTGATTTACAGTTGGGGAGAGGATAGTGCTTATGGTGTAAAAGGTCATGTAAACTGGGTCAGTTTGGTGAAGTATTAACTGTATTGCTTGTTTACAGGAACTGCGTATCATTCCATCAAGTTCATCGTGGCAATAAATTCCTCCATCGTGTCTCGGCTGTGCTATGACAGACAGAAAATAGCTTGTGTAAATCAATAGTTGTGAAGAGGTCCTATGGATCGTTTTGAAACTTAATTGGCTGCACTCTCGCTCTAACTAGGCTACAAGTACAGAGAAGTAGAATAGAATTTTCTCTCCCTTCATTAATGACCAATGCACATTGTTAGGCTGCGATGACACTGGACACGGATTTTACAGTAGGAGGCGGATTTGTTCGATTGTTTATTAATGAAAGTGAGCGTATTCCAGAGGCAGATTGCGGATTTTCTGCCTGGTCATTGGCAATCATTAACCAGAGACGTTTTGCCATTGTCTTGCTCTCCAAGTGTGCACCAGGAAATCAGTATTTGAACATGTAGGACTAAGACACATACACCTGAGAAAAAAGCTGGGCAAAATGCAGCACGGTTACATCATACCTGTACTGCTATCAGGTAAGGCTACTTGGTTATCTTATTTGGGGACAGGAACATATAGGCTAAGGCATAGGTGCTGCGACGTGATCTCACAGAATTCTGTGAAGTGAACACGGAGCCTGCCACAAAATCTGTGGCAGTTTCACAGATTTTGCCAAAATCCCGTGATGGGGTCAGAGGAAGAGCGTTCCCTATTATTTTCATAGCTCCCACGTGTTCACGTTCCCAGAGAACTTATGTTACAACTTGTGTTCTCTCTGTTTTTTTATTCAAGTTAATTTTTTTTCTCAAAAAACACTTCTTTACTGCAAGTTATAACAAGTTTTGGTCTGGGCAAAGCTTGTACTGCTAGCATTCTTTCATTTAGAACAAATATTTGGTAGCCTATCAACCAAGTGGAAAAGGTATTTCTCAAAAACATTTCTAACTGACAATTTAGGGTTATGGATTACTATAGCTATTTAATTTGATGTTTTTGTTTTGATGTTGTGCTGTTTCCAACATCAAATATATTGTAGCCTATGTTCAAAATAGCTTTTATTTTCATTCATTCGTTATACATACTTATTCTTCAAAGGCTTCTCTTATGTACGTACAACAGACAGTGCACGCTATAGTTTTTTAATTACTTGTACACAGAAATTCCATCACGTAAGGAGCTGAAAGTTAAGAATTACACCTTTTTCATTTCTTTCACAGCAATATTTACTACAGTAACAACTCAAACTACTCAACACATGACTCCTGGACCTACTACCGCCATCCTTACGGAGCCTCTTCCATCCTCTCCTGCTCTAACTTCCACCCCAGAGCCTCCTCCAAACACTCCTGAGCCTAACCCGACCATCCCAACAGAACCTCAGTCGACCACTCCCGCTACTAACACTAGCCCAGAATACCCTCCAACCTCTCCCGGTGTAACTTCCAACCCACAATCTCCTCCAACTCCTCAATTGGCTATCTCCACCCTCCCAACAGAACCTCAGTCAACCACTCCTGCTACTGCTACATCTCCTCCTACCTCTCCTGCTGTAACTTCCAACCCAGAGCCTCCTCCAACTACTACTCCCTCCACTCCAGAATCCACCCCAGGACCCACTCCAACCACTGAAGCTGCCTCTAAACCATCTCCAACCACTCCAGGGGTTATCTCCACCATCTCAACAGAACCTCCCCAAACCTCACCTGATGTAAGCACTACGGAAACCCCTTTCACCTCTCCTGCTCCTCCCACCCCCGGCCCATCTACAACAGATATTCCTGGTCCATCTACAACAGACACTCTTGGTCCACCTACAACTGATTTTATCGGTCCATCTACAACTGATATTCCTGGTCCATCTACAACTGATATTCCTGGTCCACCTACAACTGATATTCCTGGTCCACCTACAACTGATTTTATCGGTCCATCTACAACTGATATTCCTGGTCCACCTACAACTGATATTCCTGGTCCATCTACAACTGATATTCCTGGTCCATCTACAACTGATATTCCTGGTCCATCTACAACTGATATTCCTGGTCCATCTACAACTGATATTCCTGGCCCATCGACAACAGATACTCCTGGTCCATCTACAACTGATATCCCCAGTCCAACATCTGGGCCTACTGCAGCAACTACTACGACCTTTACACCTACAACAGTTTGGTTTACTACAGAAACACCCACTAGACCTACTACCGGCCCAACAGATTGGCCTACTCCAGACATCGGAACAGATTGGCCTGCTACAGAATTGACTCCCAACTTCACTACTCCCAACTTCACTTCTACAACAGATTGGCCTGCTACAGAATATACTCCCAACTTCACCCCTACAACAGATGGGCCTACTGCAGCAATTACTACCCCCTTCACACCTTCAACAGATTGGCCTACCACAGAATCGACTCCCAACTTTACTACTCCCAACTTCACCACAGATGGGCCTACCACAGGATATACTCCCAACTTCACCACAGATTGGCCTACCACAGGATATACTCCCAACTTCACTACTCCCAACTTCACCACATATGGGCCTACCACCACAGTATATACTCCCAACTTCACCATTCCCAACTTCACTTCTACAACAGATTGGCCCGCTACAGAATCTACTCCCAACTTCACCACTCCCAACTTCACCACTCCCAACTTCACTACTCCCAACTTCACCACAGATGGGCCTACCACCACAGTATATACTCCCAACTTCACCATTCCCAACTTCACTTCTACAACAGATTGGCCTGCTACAGAATCTACTCCCAACTTCACCACTCCCAACTTCACCACTCCCAACTTCACCACTCCCAACTTCACTACTCCCAACTTCACCACAGATGGGCCTACCACCACAGTATATACTCCCAACTTCACCACTCCCAACTTCACCACTACAACAGATGGGCCGGTATCTACTACCACCGTCACACCTGCCACAACAAGCCAAGCTCCCCTGATATGTGTCAATGGAGAGCTGCAAAATGGAGTCTGCATTTGCCCAGATGAGTGGACTGGTGACACTTGTGACATTGGTATAAATTATTTCTTGTTTATATAAGGTATTTGTTTTGGTGTATGGGTATACTGTGCATTAAGACACACATATTCACCATTACGCAGTAAGTTGTAGAACATCAGTTATGTGACTAGTTTAGTCTTCTTCGCTTATGCAGACTGCGTGCAGTACTTTATGTTGAGCTTGGTGCTCATATCAAGAATATAGGCCTGTTTATCACCTCACTTCACATGCTTCATGAAAGGGGGCATAACAGAACATTTTGGGCCCTATGTACAATCAGCTCCAATGGACCCCGCCGGCCATATCTTCACAAATCGGACTGTATGTGGGCCCCCTATATACAAAGGGCCCTGGTGACTCAGTCACACTTTACCCCCTAAGCGACCCCCCTGTTCATGAATGACTTGATTATGACCTTTTTGTTTGGAGAGAGAGAGAGAGAGAGAGAGAGAGAGAGAGAGAGAGAGAGAGAGAGAGAGAGAGAGAGAGAGATATGAATCAATCCAGTTCACTGTTTGCTACATTCTAACAACATTTCTGACACTACAGAGTAGATTAGATAAGATCACTTTTCTTTGTACCATAGGTATATTTTATAACACAGAGTAAGGTAACAGATTAAGACGTGGCGATTAAGAGTGGCAATTATTAAGCAGACCATAATCAAAGCCATAATGCACCGTCATACCATCATAGATACTGACCTTTTGAAGCTTTGAAGTCTGAATGATTCATGAGACTGTTTAACCTCGGCATCATTTGCACCACTGACCTAAATATAGGGGACGCCATGCTTCTATTGTATTCCATTCAACGGTTTTGAAGCATTCGCGACTAGTCAACCAAAACATTTAAAAAAGAATTCCAACTGTCAATCAGTCCAACTTGGGCCGCGATTACATTGGACACGGTTTCGGCTGTAACAATCTGCGTTGCATGTCCAGTTGATTTATCAGTAGCAATTAGACTGAGTGCAGACCCGCTGCGCCGTTTCGAATGCAAATGTGTTGTAACGGCTGAGCAGTCACTCGGAACGTTGGCCTAATCTATGGTGTTGGGTTCTTTGAGCATTGTGAAAACAAACACAAATAACTTTGTGAATTAATCTATGTAAATGGATAGAAGCTTTTCTCAAGGCCTACTCTTCTAAAGGTGGATCATGAATCTGTTATATATCTTGAAATCTGCCTGTGACGTGAAGCGGATTTTCCGCCTTGAGTTGAACTTTATTCAACTCGGAATACGCTCACTTTTATTAACAAACAATCAAACATCCCCCTACTACTGTAAAATCTGTCTACAGTGTCATCGTAGCCTAACAATGTGCATTGGTCATTTAAACAATTTAATAGCTCTTTAAAATAAAGGAAAATAAAGGGTCAGCCAAAAAAAACTGGGATTGTTGGAAAAAGATTAGCAACAACCACTTGCACAAAATAGATTAGACTCGGCAAGAATTGGCAATTTCATTATTTTACTGTAAGTCTATCCAATAGAGATGAATGGGAAATGGCAATTTTCTTCCAGCTTCAGGGTCTTGCCCCATCTGCGGTTGCCTCACTTTTGAATTGAACGTTTGTTGTTCATATATAGTATACGTCAGTGATATGCACATGTGAAGTTCATGCTACAGAGATGAATATTTGTGTCTTAATATGATTTTACTGTTATTTATTTCAATTCTAAATAATCAATTATGATTTATCATGATGTGCTGTGTCACTGGTCACAATGCCATTTATTTTACGGTCAATTAATAACCCATATGTGTTGTCCTAATGTCTTTAGCTAACTTCTGTGATGAGACTTCGTTGGGTGGTTTGACTTTCCCCAAAACTGTCATTGGTTGGTATGCATATTCCACACAGAAATGTCCAGAAGATACAGAAAATGGTAAGTGACAGGCTTGACTTGGATTTTTAATTCTTGTTATTACTGTGTTTTAAGGACATACAGATTAACATGAACATATTCCCACCTACATGGTAAAATGAAGTTGATTCAACACTCAGAGTGTCGATTCAACATCAAGTGTATGTTGTCCCAGAGTACTGTAAGTGTTGCATTAACGCTGCATTTTTACTGTCTACTCCCTTCTCCATTCTCCCAGCTGGTGTTTCTCAAGCCTCGAGTAGATGTGTGAAACGAAACGGCAACCCAATGTTTGGCCCTGTGCAGAGAGTTAGGTGTGGTTTAACCCTTGACAATATTCAAGCCAATGTAAGTAGAATTTACTGTGTACTCTGTGAACGAGTTTCTATTCAGAAAGTGTTACTTCTCTTTTAAAATGGCAAATTTTCTCCGTTTCCTCTGCCCAGATTACAGCGTCAACTGATCCTGAAGAGATACAAGAGCTGGCAACCAACACACAAATTCTCACGTCCAGGCCAGATCAGCTGACGGGCTCCAACATCACTGCAGCAGCATCCATAGTAAACACCATCCTGACCGACAGCACCAACATCACAGAGGTACACAACTGTCTCTACTGTTGCCAATTCTGTCTGACAAAAAAATCTGGACATTTCCATAGCAAATTATCCCTTTGCTTGTAAGCAATGTGTCCCTTCATTCAGTGTCCAGGGAAACTGCATTTCA
This sequence comes from Engraulis encrasicolus, assembly GCF_034702125.1. NCBI lineage: Eukaryota > Metazoa > Chordata > Actinopteri > Clupeiformes > Engraulidae > Engraulis > Engraulis encrasicolus. Next base: position 15,269,996 of record NC_085877.1, on the reverse strand, counting down.
TCCATTCCATGTGCATTAAATTGTGCATTCCTGGTGTTGAACAAAAAAAAAAATACTTGAACAAAAAAAGGTTTGCACTTCTTTTAAGTAATTTTATGCTGTTTATTCATTCATTGGCAGGATGACGTTTCAACCTTGCGTTCTTCCTTAAATACACTAACAAACACAGGCCTGACGGGTTACAAATAATGTGGCAAGCATGTGTTTGTTAGTGAATCTGAGGAGGACCACAAGGTTGAACTCTAACCCCATAGAATAGAGCACACCCATCCATGGGAGCCAAAATCAAGAAAACAACGAATGGGAGTAAAAGAATATATGTCTGTCGCTTGACTGCCTTTTATTATTCATTCAATCTTGGATACAATGGAGAGGCTTGCCTTTGGCCTTTGGCCTACCATATCAGAAGGGCCCTAAATGAACTTTTTTATTGCTATAGCTAGCAGCTCGTGACTGTAAATGTCTAATTATCAACAGAGAAGCAGGAAATACACCAAGGCCCACATTTATTGCAGCACTCAGCTGTCCAGCACTCAGACTTGTTCAAGTGGATCTATTTTGTTTTTGTGTATTTGTTTGTTTAACTGATTAACAGCGTCAGTAGGCCTTACCAGCCTACTATGCTAGTCAGTGAAGTATTCACATTTCTGAATTGTGGCGCTTCAGGATACTGCCATTGGTTTTACCCCGTTTGCGCTGTATCAAATGTCATGGATTCACACCAGATCTTGCATGTCGACATTCTATAAATATGAATTGGTTGCCTTTTGGATGCCAATGTTTTCAAGAATCCCTACTCTCAAGATGGCTGACTTTGTATGTGTGATAACTTTTGAATGGCTACACTCTCGTGCACAACACATACTGTTGGTATATAAACGGACATTTTGGAGGCATGGATGTGTGGTCAAGATACTAGCTTTATGTACCAACCCAAGGTTTGTGGAGTATCAGGGATATAGTGCCTTCAGAGGAGACTGCTGGGAAGGTCCATCGTGAGTCACCCCAATAGCAATATCTGGGATACATATTCAAAAGAGAAAAATAAGAATAGCTGGTAACACTTTACTTACATCCCAAATCTTCTTAACAGGACACAACCGTGGCTGTTGTGACAACAGTTAGTCAGTTGCTAACGGTTGAACCTGAACAATTTACTGAAGAAAACGATGCTACTATAAGGTAAGGATGAAGTTGGATTTGCCCTCATGTTGCCCAACCTGCAGTGGTATGCAGTGTGGTGTGTGTGTGTGTGTGTGGGAGGGGGGTGGGGGGCTGTACTAGATCAATCTACCTTCTTTAGGCCACTGGTATTGGAGACATGAGGGGCCCAAGTCCTGGACTCCACATGTTTTGTCCCCTTTTGCTGTGGTAGTTTGTTGTTATTGGTAAGTTAACTGGTTGTTGTTACTGGTAAAAGTAAAAGTATAAAAACATTTCCTCACTGGCAGGTTAGGGTTAGGGATTGTATTGTTTTGGTGTGGGCACAGTTTAGCATTCTTTAGCTATTGTTATGGTTAATATGAATGGAAGGGCCCCACAAAGATAGGAAGGGCCCCCGCAAGGGCCCCACAAAGATATTAAGGTTTGCCTGTGTGTGTGTTTGTGTGTGTGTGTGTGTGTGTGTGTGTGTGTGTGTGTGTGTGTGTGTGTGTGTGTGTGTGTGTGTGTGTGTGAGAGAGAGAGAGAGAGAGAGAGAGAGAGAGAGAGAGAGAGAGAGAGAGAGAGAGAGAGAGAGAGAGAGAGAGAGAGAGAGAGAGAGAGAGAGAGAGAGAGCAAGCTAATCATGCACAAAACATGAGATATTTTATGAAATGTTTAATGGCTGATGTCATTGATTATAATGGAATATGATAGATTCTACATGCATTTTCATTTGTGTGTGTGTGTGTGTGTGTGTGTGTGTGTGTGTGTGTGTGTGTGTGTGTGTGTGTGTGTGTGTGTGTGTGTGTGTGTGTGTGTGTCCACGCGCATGTGTGTGTGATTTCCACCAGTCTAACTCACACCTTGGAAAGGTTTTCAGTGAGTCATATAAGCAGTAATGCATCATTGGTGGTTCAGCCCAGACTGGCTATCCAGACCGTCCAGGTGCAAAATGACCAAACAACAGGCATTCAGTTCAGTGCCCTCTCTGGTACGTGTAAAATGAAAATAAATGCATTTTGATAAACTACGTACATCCAATCATAAAGTGTATGATTAGACATGCGTAATAAATATTGTGCTATTTGTCCATACTTTAAATAGTCCTAACCCTGATGCATTCTTTGAAAAAAAAAAACTAGGTACTTCAAGTAACTTTACAACAAACAGAATTCAACTGGAGAGGAATGTGTCAGAAATGACTAATACTGAGATTCCTTCTGACGTTCGGATCTTCATCAAACTTCCCTCAGGTTTGCATTGATTTAAAAGTTTTAAAAGTTTGATGTCTTGGACAGTGTTGTGACACTGGCGAAAAAAAAACAGTTATTTTGAGCAGCTCCAACACGAATTATAGGGACTTATAGGGGCTAATAAAGTGATTTCTCAAGACATGTAAACTGTACACCTTAACCAGATTATCGGGTTATTGACATTCTAGAATAATAAGTAGCCAATCATAAGCCTTGAATTTCAGTTTCGTGTCACACACTTGAATGGAACACATGCAACCGTCAGACTGCATGTAAACAACAATAAACAGTTAACTGCAATGACCTGTTTATTCCGATAACCCGATTATTGTGGTAATGTAAACGGGCTCGCTGTCTTTTTTTCAGATCCCTCCCGTACGTCTTCAAATGTCAGCGTTGGTTTCGTGCTCTATGAGAACGACTTGTTCTTCAGGTCCAGAGCCTTCCGGCCTTCCCTGAAGATGAGGAGGATGGTGATCTCTGGAAGTCTAGGAGGAGTCACAGCTGAACATGTCAAGCTGCACTTCCTACCCATGGTATGGTCACATCACCTGACTGGCCATGGGTGCTTTCTTACCTTTTGATTTTATTTGATGAAGTTTTTTAAAAGGAGTGCTTATCTGTTTGATAATGGTCCATCAGAGTGTGAGCGAGAGATAGAGCACTGCTTAGCCTCTAAATTGTGAACATCATAAAAAAAACCTCTAAACTTCTCTCACAATTACAATCATTTTCACAAAGGCCTTGTATATGAGATTTGTGTCATGTTGTACAAGTTTGTGTCTGAGGTGTGAATAGTAATGCAAGCTGTCCCAGCTTGGTGAGCAGTGGGAACGTCAACATGATACAAATACTGTAGCCTACTATGGGCCTTTTAACCTTAGACGGGGCTTTGTGAAAAGGCTGCATGACTGTAAGTAAAATGTAAATGTGTGCCGCTGTGTTTATTTGTTTACTTGTGATAACTAGAGATGGCAAAACAGCTTGAATGTATTGTTTTTGGCCCTAGAACACGTCTGATAAGGTCCTGCATGATTTTGCGTGCGTCTTCTGGAACTACAGCCTCAATGACTGGAGCACCAAGGGCTGCTTCAAAACCAAGACGCCCGCTAACGTTTCCACCCTCCAGTGTCAGTGCAACCACACCACCAACTTTGCTGTGCTCATGGTTTGTTACCACCCATTGACCCACTGAAAAAACACAACAACAACAAAAAAGAAAGAACTGCACTGAACTTCAGACATAAAACATTTTCTTTTGCCCACTTTAAAGCAATGTTATTTACAGTATATATGTGTGAATATGCAGATATATTATACAGTATCATAGGGGGCTATAGGGGGCAAGCAGGGCATTTGCCCTTCAGCCCAGGGCCATTCCGTATTGGTAGTGGGAGTCCTATTATGACCTATCAGTGTCTTGCCCTGAGGCCCTTTGTGCAAATCTTCCATCATTCATACATTCTTAATACTGAGAATATACTGTACATGTAGTGTCATCTGCATAAATGCTATTTCCTTCCAGTCTTTCAGGCTCTCTCATCAGTATGCTAAGGCACTGAGTGCTATCAGCACAGTGGGCTGCTCTTTGTCTATACTGGGCCTGTTATTGACCATAATATTCCAGATCGTCACCAGGTAGGATCTTACAGAAGCCATCACATCTTGTTATGGTTCAGTCCAGTCCACAGTCTGATCGACTTGTTGCATGTCCATACGGAAGATTCCTGTCTGATTGACAAATGCCCGTGATTCTTCAAATCTTTCTGAAATTGATTTGAATTTGTTTGATTTTTGATTACACATTGAGGGTTGCTGCTGGCTATTTTCTCTTCTCCTGCACTGTTTATTTTTTGCTTCCTTTTTCTGCTCAGTGCTGCCTATTTCTGTTCCACATTGTGGACAGGGGTCATAGGTTGCATCTTTGTTGATTCCAACACCATGTGTTAGAAATGTTAAAATTGAATAAAGATCCCACAACACAGAGCCTTCCCCTCACACGCAGTGCAAGGTTAATGAGTGCCATCTTCTGGGAAGAAATGGAAAAGCATGAAGGTGGTTATACATAATTCATGATAATCACTCACCAGTTTCGCTTCTAACACCTCAAAACCGATGACATGGCATGCTTCTTTTGCATAATGTTCATAGTCTATCCTGGGAAAATAAGTGCAATTAATGTATGCTTCTGACACAGTAAAATTCGGGTGCTAATATTTCAGAGTAAAATTAATCCATAGACTACTTACAACTCTGTGGAGAAGCAAATTACTCAGTGGAGTCAAACGTCAGAGTACGATTCTGCAGGTGGCCAGTGTAATTTCAACACTATAGTTCTTAATATTACACAATATCAAGTAGGCTATAATTAACCCTGAACATTTTACACCACTGGTCTCCAAACAACGGCCCGCGGGCAGCAAATTTCTGGCCCGCCATGAGGTCCTTAAAAATGAAACCATAAATGCGCCTATTTGTGGCCATGCGCGATTTTCGATCACAGTTAAATCTTATAATAACAGTCTCATGACAGACATTGACAATGAGGGAAAATGGTGAAGTGCAATCTGTTGTCTCCTAGACATCTAGAGAAGCCGTTATTCATCATTGCGTTTACCTCATTCGCAATTGTGCGGTATCGAAACACTCTCCTCTCTTCTGGTTGAAAATGAGGACAATTCTCTCCTTCCCTATTTTTATGTATTTAGCAGGCCAGATACATGTTGTCTTTTGTTTACTCACATTTATGTGAAGTTTGGATGACAATTATCCCGTATTTTGGAAGTATCATTTATGCAAGGTAGCCTACATGTAGAGACGTTAACGCAATTCAAGCTCCAGAGAACAGTCGTTACCAAAAGAAGGGAGGACAAAAACGAAACCAGTTCCTTTAAAATGTCTTGGAAATATAGAGCCAGGTAGAAGATTAGCTGAGTATTCCTGAAGGTCAACGTTGCTGGGTGCAGCCTGCGCGCCGCGGTGAGCCGCGAAGCGCACAGTTATTTAAGCCAAGTCGGCAGAGTTTTCTCAACTCTCTTCTGTTTGCAAATGTAAACGATTCTCCTTTGCTTCTATTGTATGTTTTTGTTATATCAGTTTTGCTTCGTCTTGCACTCGTAATATTCAAGGTCTGGCTGACATTTCTGTATCGCACGTGTATAACTGTATCGCATTCCTAATTTAGCCTATCTTTAGGCTACCTTGCTCCACCCTACCCCTAACCCGAATTTCAGAAATGTCCAGGAAACTTAGGCAGAATAGGGTTTAATATTCCTGATGGCCCACCTCATCTCCCCGACAGCCCCGACGGTGCACGGTGCTCATGAGCGTGTTTCCCTTTGTTCAACCAGAAGAGTCTTGAGCGCTCAGTTATGCAGTTAGAGCACTCACTCTGTCCTCTGTTAAATCTGGACGATTCTCCTCCCCTGCACTATTTTTGTGTATTTGTGATATCACCCTCTTTGCATTTTAGCTGGCGTACTGTAGTAGCCCATTCTAAATGTGGAGGATATTTTTCCTCCGTAGTTTGGTAGGGGCGCGTTATGCGAGACCAGTTGAGCAGAGAATGCATGATACATCGGGAATGAGTTGGAGGAAAACTAATATGATTTTCGAAAACGACCGCAATAAAGAAATATATAGACGAGCATTCCTGGAAACTAACTATTTCATCTGCCTGGGTGCCACCTGTTGCATGGGCTTGCGTCTTTTCTGTTCAGGCAGAGGTGAGATGCAGCGCACCAGTTCAATGAGATTTAATCGCTATGGATCGCTTTTGTTCCTCGATCGAATTGGGATTTTGGCGCACATTGACCTATATTTGTTTTAGGTCTTGTCATGTAGCCTAAATCTCTATCCCCTTCCCTCCCTCCGTGCCGTGACTGAAGTGGCTCTGCTGGAGAGCACGTTCAGCAGTTGAACATGCATTCAGCAGTTGAACGTGCTCTCTCTCTCTCTCTCTCTCTCTCTCTCTCTCTCTCTCTCTCTCTCTCTCTCGTTAACCTGTCCACAGTTGGTCTTCCTCCCTGGCACTATATTGCAACAGCTAATACTAATATTTTAATATTTCAACAGTGTTTCTATTATTTATTTTTATTTTTATTTTTTTTGTTATTATTATTATTTTTTTTTTTGGTCTGGCCCGCGGCCTCGCTTGCTCTACATTATTTGGCCCTTGGGAAAAGTTAATTGGAGACCACTGTTTTACAATGACCAAAGACTAAAATTATCACTATTTTTGAGTGAGACCTAATTATTGTTGTCATCGTCTTATTAGCAGTATTATATATGTATTTTTAATGTGTACAGGAAATCCAGGAAGATTGCTCCAACGACTCTCCTGGTTAGCATCTGTGTTTCAATGATGATATTCTACCTCCTCTTCCTGTTTGGAATTGAGAATCCCAATCAGAATATCTCTCAGAGTTCCGAAGTGTCAGAGGGGAACACGCTGCTGACCACTGACCTGTACCAGGAGCCTGACAGGGGCCCCTGCACTGCCCTCACTGCCGTGATGCAGTACTTCCTGCTGGCCACGTTCACCTGGAACACCCTCTACGCACTGCACATATTCGTACTCATCAGGGAGACACTCTCGGGTTCACCGACTGGATTCCTGGCAGCATCCATTGTGGCCGGCTGGGGTAAGTAATGAAGCAAGAATCGACAATAGTCCCTCTCCGGCTGTAAAACACAAGCAAGATAAAGCATTTCAAACCTGAATTCTGTTTTCATTTAATTCTAATCCAAATGGTGAGAAGGGGACATATTCAAAGCTACACTGTACACTGTAGAGCAGGGATGGGTAACTGGAGGCCCGGCGGCCACATGCGGACCGCCTCCTTACTCAGTGTGGCTTTTACATAGATTACATATGACTTTAAAAATAATGAGCAGATTTTTTTTTAAAACCACTACTGAATTAATCCATTGTAATTATACCGTTGGCCGATAGAGAACAATATCGACAGTCAGTGAGCAACCAACTAAGTTGCAGTCAGATCCGGGGTCATGTGGCCCTCTGGTGGTGGCGATAAAAAAATAGTGGCCCCTCCTTGTCATGAAAGTTGCCCATCGCTGCTGTAGAGTGATAACTTGGCCGGCCTGGACTGGTAATCTGGCCCTGTGGGCCTTTGTCACCGGCCCACAATTCAGAGGGAGGCATATAAAAATGCTCTTGATTTTTTTCTTGTTCCCTGTTCAGCCCTGCAACTTAGTCATCAATGTGCCAGTGAGTTTTTGTTTTAAACACATCCATTGTCATGTTGACCTCAGATTATCTTTTCTCTCAGGTTTTCCCGGCGTGTTGGTTGCCATCACAGTTGGGGCGACCTACAGAGTGGACAGCCCCTTGGGATATAGGCGGGAAGAGTTGTGAGTAATTATAGTAATTAATTAAAACTAAATGAACTCGATGTTTCAGCTGTCGTTTATGTGACACGAATCATAAAGCTAATGTAAAGACACCCAAAGTCCTACAAATTACCAACAGAATATCAGCACTGAAATACTGGCCACTGAACTATCATCTGTGTTTGCATAGACTTAATTAACAGAGAGGAATTTATATGGATTTGATTATCAAATTCCCAAAGTACTTAATTGCTCTGGGCTGCATTTCCCAAAAACCTTTAAGCAGTACTTGAGTATGAGGTACCCCCTATAAAATACCACATCACTAAAAGTTTATATATACAATACATTTATAAGCCTACATAGAATACTTGTTCTCGCACAAGCAAATAAAATGTTTGCACAATGTATGTGCATGTGTAAACTTTTATTGATGTGGTATCTATTTCTGATCTATTTCTGAGAGTTTTTGGAAAGCAAAGCCCTGTACAATACTTGAATGTTATATTACATTTTGCCTTATGAGTTATTATTACCTTGTGAACTTGACCACAAACATGTTTCTACATTTTACAGCTGTTGGCTTGCAGCCACTACCCAGTCTGGACAGTTTGACTTTGCAAAGCCCATGTTTTGGGGTTTTCTGCTTCCAGTCACCATAATGCTGCTATGCAATACTGCTGTGTTGATATACTTTGGAGTAAACACTTGCAAGAAGGATCCTATTTTAAGCAGGTAACAAACATGTACAACTGTAGTATGCCGGAGCCTCATACATCCTGCCATCCCACCAAGTGGAATTCTTTACTGCTGCTTGAATTTTTGTTTTACATTATGTTACACTTAGCTGGTGTTTTTTATCCCAAGCGACTAAGTTATTTTACAGTTCAGGCAATTGGTTACAGTCCCCGGAGCAGTGTGGGTTATAGGTACCTTGCTCAAGGGCAACTCAGCCATGGAGTGTGATAGGGAGTGGAAGCGTGGTTTTCAAACCTTCAACCCTCTGATCTAAAGCTCAACTCCTCCTTAACAGCTAGGCCACTGCCCTAGTGCTGCCTTAGTAATACATTATTACTTTCTCATTGCCATAAAAGGTGCCACGCAGAGCCGGTTCTGACCTCCATGGGGCCCTAGGCAAAAATATGCCAAGAGGCCCTCATGAAGCGCGCAACCCCCCCACCGACCCCATCCCCCCCCCCCCCCCCCCCCCACCGCAAAACGCGAACCACAGAGACACAATTTTTACCTCAAATCAAGCTTAATTAAAAAGTCTCCCTTTCTGCGCTCTTGAGACAAAAACATCAATAATGTCATAACAAATTGTGAACATGTAGACAACGGTGGCTGTACTGAACATGCGACTACCTCATCAGCTGCAGGTGTACCTGGCTCATCTGTGTAGGCCTACTACCTGAACATTTTGCTGGCCCTCCACTGGCTGACTGACTGGAGTCTGAGCTGGTCAGAAACTTAAGCATAGCGCCTGTAAAATATAACTAAGGCTTCAATTAATTTAGCTCCATCAAATTGTTTGAATTTACCTACCATATTTTATAGCCTGCCCCCTAGTAGCTTGCCTTTAGTAATCTGGTCTAAAACGTTTTTAAAAAATAAATGAATAGGCCTATGATAAGAAACTCATATGTAAAATAAATTATTTAGCTATATAACATGTGTTATTATGAATGTTATCACACATTATTGTGAATAATGTTGTGTTCACTTTATTATTGGGATTCACCTTCGTCACAAGTTTCAGTCATTCACCAAAGGTCTATCCAAGCAAGCCGCGCCCCCTTGCTATAGTTATCACACACACACACACACACACACACACATGCACGGCACTCCTTCTCCCTCTCCCTCACTCCCTCCTCCTCCATTGCTTAGACTGCACGGACGTCTTATCAAAAATCGTAAGCGCCTGTCATAACCAAAATCAATGTCTGTGTATGTTGATATTTGTTTCTAAACAATCGAGAGGCAGCCACGCATACAACAGCGCGCGCGCAAACTCACACACACACACCACACACACACACAGAAAGGGCACCGCTTCTCTCATACTCCCTCCTTCGTTGCTTCGACTGCACTGACGTTTCATGGGCTAAACGAACGGCTCGTCAGATTATGATTCAACTAGTACACCTTTCGAAACAACAGTAAAACGTTGACAACACCACCCTTTCCTCTCACATTCTCTCTAGCCTAGGCTACCTGTGTTGATTCAGTTGAACTAATTGCAAAAGCTAAACGAAACGCTACTCAGCTTGTGGTTCTCAACAACTTCTACCTTTTAAAACAACTAAAACGTGAATCCCCATTTTTACAACATGTGACTGTATCGAAGACCTGGGCACTTTTTAACACGGCATTGTTGTGCAATACAAAGGCCCATTGACACTTCTGCTCCATACGAAATTAGCCACAGAAGAAGGATCACAATGAGTGGAAGCATACGGAGTTACGTTGCCTACCTGAGGGAGTTACGTTGCCTACATTGATGGTTGCCTACCCTACCCTACCCCGAGTTACGTTGCCTGGGCCTACCTGACTGCTGTTCTCGTCGCTCATGAATTTTCTTTTTCTTGTCGTTTCCGCAGGGAACATGTCGTTTTATGTTGGACGTTTCACGTTTTGTGTGACGGAATCAATAATAAACAATGAAATCAATTCGCGGCTTTTTTTTTTTTTTTAACTGTCAACGTCAGTAACGTAACGGGTCGCGCGAGGCCTTACGCTGTGAGCGTAGTGAGCGTATTGGGAGCGCCGGCTCTGGTGCCACGTCTTAACACATTGACATTTTCAGGAGGGGGATTTCATTTATGAAGTATACAGTTGTTTGCTATAAAGAAAGAATTGCCCAATTTTCAAGAAGCTTGTGAACATTCCTTTCTCCTGAAACAGCTTTCCTTCATAACAACTAACCCTACTACACTGTCTAGTCTACAATGACCTATAATAATAATGATAATAATAATACTGTATTTGTATAGCACAATATCATACAAGGCATGCAGCTCAAAGTGCTTAACAAATTAGTAAATATCAATGTTAAAGATGAGAAAACAGTGAAGTAAGGAGAGACAGAAACAAGAAAGAATAGCAAGAACACAAAAGAAGAAACTAGACAGAATTGATAAAATAAGTAGAAAGGTAAGTAAGTAGGTGTAGAGAAAATGAAATAAGTTTAAAGAGTTGAACGAGGACATAAGTAGAGATTATAGAGGTCCACAGGGGTTTGGCCCAGGATAAGTGATAAATTGGCCCGTTCAGAATCGTCATCCTTACTGAATGCGTGCGCATCGTTGACTCAAACACACCAGAGATGTTCTAAGGGCATTACGATAGACTCCACTCTTCCGGGTGGTACTGCCAAAGATTCTCTATTCTAATTGCATTTAAAATGTCTCTGGTACTGCACTCTAGGGGCGCCAACCGAGGAGTGCAGCCTCCATTCAGAATGAATGGGCTGCGCTCTCTCGTCAGCGGCCCCTAAGTGAACTGCAGGCATGGGTAAAATAGGGAGTGGGGAGGCTGTATGTAAAATTGTCTGTGAACACATACACACGGACAGACAATGCACACCCTAAAGAGAAAAAAACCTGTCGTCCTGCAGCGTGTATGTTGATAAAAAATAGAGATTCTGAAAAGTACACTTGTTATGCTATTTTGAGAGGGAAGAGGCTGTTCCAGAAGCAAAGGAGAGGTTTGTTGTTACAAAACATTAAACTACTGACTGGACTGAGGGCATCATCAGGAATGTGCCCGTGTCTGTGGTGCCCATTGCATATCTGAAGTTAGCGTGACCATCCGTGATCTTATTTCGGACAAAAACACCTGCCGAGTTTCTGTACAAGTGAACGGTGCATGGTCGATTCTGTTCCAACGATGCGCACGCAACCAAATTATGTCATATCTGTTTACAAACAGTAAAGGGGTCAATAGTCCACAGTGGTTGGGTCCAGGATAAGTGATAAATAGTCACAGTGAATGGGGCGCTCAGATGTGGCCCCTGTGGACCTTATCTGTATGTGCATGTGAGCTAAATGTTATCTGTCAGGTCTTTCTTGTAAATTAACCCAAAATGACCCACAACTCCATCACATCTTTAAAGGGCATAGGTCAATTGTGCAAATCCATAATATACACTACAGCAGTGGTTCTTAACCTTTTTTTCTTAGCACAGCCCCTTACCTGTGCCGAAGACAAGCCGCGCACCCCCAACACAAACTTCTACATGTGTATATGCACTAAAAAATGATAAATGAGTGATTAATTACAATAATTCTTGCTTGAGACATGAATCAGTACCTGAATGACTTTAAATGGGAACCAAAACTTGTTTAATTTGGACTTAATTTGGCCTAATTATAATGTTTGCAAGTATAATTTTGGTCACAACCTCTACACAAACAAAATTCCGTGCACCCCCTGGAATCTCTGTCGCACCCCCAGGGGGTGCCCGCACTCCAGGTTAAGAACCACTGCACTAAAGAATGCAGTGTTAATTCAACACTTAGCTGGGACCAAAAACACTCTAGAAAGGGTGAAATAGACTCTTTAAGTGTTAAGAAGATTTTTTTTAAACTGTGTGTATACTCTCTCGTCTCCCTTGTCAGCACACGGAACACCTCACTGAAGAAATTGTTTATGAGCAACTTCTCTCTGGGAGCTGTGCTGGGCATCACCTGGGTACTGGGCTACTTAGTACTCTCCACCACTGACCCCACTCTCGGAAACATCTTCAGCATATTGTTCTGTGTGTGCAACACCACGCAGGTCAGTGAATGAAAATGTTTGAAAGATTAACTGATATGGTGACATCTATTTTTTAAATGTTAAATGAAAATCAGAATTCCTTATTCCATCTAGGAACTACTACTACTTTTTTTTACCTGACCCACTAGGCTATATATATTTATATTCTGAATAAATATATAATAACATGTATTATAGAAATCTATAATAAAATATATTCAAGAATAAAGACAACTACTTGTGAACAAGAAATGTGTATATACCCAATACATGGTCGAATGTGTTAAAACACATGGCTCACAAATTGTTTATACATACATGTATTAGTGTCTTAACTATAGTTGCCATAGTAACAAGTGAAACTTAAAAAGACCCTTAAGTATTACCATATATCTTATACCTCAACAGGGTGTACAGATCTTCATTTTATTCACGGTGAGGACGGCTGACTTCAGGAGGATGTTCCAGTCTGTCACACAATCAGCTCTCGACATATCGCTGCACAAGCAAGTGTACGAACTGTGGAAGGCAAGGCCCAAGGGTCGCTCGGAAAACTCATCGAGTGCTAATTACCAGTCAGATGGACACTTCGCAAATAGCAAAACATCATTCAGGCTTTAGGACCCTGTCCAGGGATGGACTGGCAACCTTGTATACATGGACTTTCCCCAGTGGACCGACAGTCCTCTGGAGTTGATGGTGTTTTTTTGTTTGTTTGTTTATTAGCTTCTCAGAGGCTGGGGTTCGTATCTCGAAAGCGTCTTTGCTAACGACGGTAGCAATGTCCTTCGTAAGAGCGACTCAACTCTCTCTCGACAGCGACGCTCACCACTAAATCCAAGGGAATGGTAAGAAGGTCTTAAGACTGTCTTAAGACGGTTAGCAACGACAAGAATCGAGAAACAGACCCCTGGCCCCTAATTGAGGTGGGCTGTTTACATGTTTGTTTCTCTGCACCCACTGGTTGCCAATTTCGCAGGCAAACGGTTTCATGACCTCTTCCTACTATTTCTTAAATACCTTTACCTTTTCTTTCCTTTAGAGGTGCATTTGCATGTTTATCATGCAAGTTATAATTTTATTTTGATTTCCTTTTTTGGTTTACTTACGTGTTTATTTTCTTACTGATTTGCTATGTTTTGCTTCTCTTTATTTTGGTGGTTATATTTGTGGGCTGTGAACTTTGTTCCACCGTCCCCTGTAACCACACCTTAGCGACTGTGAGTGTGCTGTGTGTGTGTGTGTGTGTGTGTGTGTGTGTGTGTGTGTGTGTGTGTGTGTGTGTGTGTGTGTGTGTGTGTGTGTGTGTGTGTGTGTGTGAGTGAATGTGAACGTGAGGGAGTGTGTTTTAACTGCTGTTTGCACATTTTATTTATAGAGATCTGTAATTTTGTACAACAAATAAAAGGACTATTGTACTTTTGATCCTTGTCTCAGGATTTGTATGACGGACCTGTGTTAGCCTTTTATAGGGTAAGGTCTGCTAGATCTCAAAAGCTACCCCTGGCGTCGTCTGTATAAAACAAATTTGGTATTTTCTATCTTGGTTGATAAACATTTTATGTCCACTCTGGTACATTCAACTATGTAATATCATATTCAGGTTAGGGATGTGTGTGTGTGTGTGTGTGTGTGTGTGTGTGTGTGTGTGTCTGTGTGTGTGTGTGTGTGTGTCTGTGTGTGTCTGTGTGTGATTACTCTGCAAATGGCTTTCAACTTGTTTCAAACCACCTTTAATATGACATCTTAAAATAATATATCTTTTAGTTAAAGCATCTCTATAACGTCATTTGATTACCTTTGTCTGTGTGTGCGTGTGTATGCATGTGTATGCGTGTGTCTGTGTGTGCGTGTGTCTGTGTGTGCGTGCGTGCATGTGTCTGTGTGTGTGTGTGTGTGTGTGTGTGTGTGAGAGATAGAGATGATATAAAACCCGGAGGATCCGGTTGGAGAGCCGGGTAAAGACCTCATCCGAACAGACCGGACGGCTGTCGTGCATTGATCCGCCAAAGGCGGGTCAGACGGCATTTCATTAATATGTCAACAAAATGGCAGTTACAGCGCGAGAAATTGTGAAACCGGAATATATCCTCTTTAGTTGACTACAACAGCCATTCTCTAATCTCCCTAGTATGCTGTTCAGTCACGAACACTCACTGAGTAAAACTGAACCAACTCCCGCCTCGTCATTCATCGAGCCTGTTTGATCCGTCCAGCCTGTTGTGGCCAATTGAGTCGCGGATCCCCGCTCCCTATGTGTGTGCTTCTGACTCTGTTGAGCTCTACATTTCTAAATGTTAACAGTGCTCTGCCAACGCTTTAACATCTCACTCTGTAGGCTACTCTTAGGGAAATTATAGTCTACAGACGTGACTCTATCACTCACTGCGTTACAGCGTAGGCTACAGTCTTTAAAGCCACTGCTGTCACTCCCCTCGTCCGAGTCACTCAGCAGCGGCGCCCTCGGCGAGACGAATCCTGACTGAGTTGTTGGTAGCAGCGAATCCCCTACGGATCGGATCAACGCTTAAGTTTCGTTTTTGCCACGAGTGTGCGAGTCGAAGGCAACTCGGCAGCGGAAGCGAGTGGTCATCTGCTGCTCGCCTCCTGACTATCCCTGCTCAACTAGACTTCTGCTCCCAAATATTTGACTTTTAGTCTTCTTAAATACAAACACACACATTATTTATTGCAAAATCAGGAACATGCCGTTTCACTGCTACCAAAGGCTGTTCGAGTTGTGGTTGCATGTTTAGTGAGGAGATTAAGAGGTGGGTCGGATCGCAGCATGAGTTAGGAACTGTGACATTCATAAAGTGAGTTTTGTTGATCAAACTGTCTTACTCTTTGATTTATCAACATGAATTGATAAATGGAACAACAAAGGCATAGCTATTTAACGGCAGAAACGTTTTAAAAAATACATTATTATTATTTATTTTTATTTAGGCCTATTTTAAATAAGTGATCCGAGTGATCCGTCTAATCCGGATACTCTCCTTGGAATGATCCAATCAATCCGGACGCCTCAAAGATTCGAGTTAAGCACCTCTAGTGAGAGAGAGATAACTCCACAAATGGCTTTCAACGTGTTATTCAAACCACCTTTAATATGGCACCTTAAAATAATATATCTTTTAGTTAAAGCATCTCTATAACGTAATTTGATTACCTTTGTCTGTGTGTGCGTGTGTCTGTGTGTGCGTGTGTGTGTGTGTGTGTGTGTGTGTGTGTGTGATAACTTCGCAAATGGCTTTCAACTTGTTATTCAAACCACCTTTAATATGGCATCTTAAAATAATATATCTTTTAGTTAAAGCATCTCTATAACGTAATTTGATTAACTTTGTCTGTGTGTGCGTGTGTCTGTGTGTGCGTGTGTCTGTGTGTGTGTGTGTGTGTGTGTGCGTGTGTGTGTGTGTGTGTGTGTGATAATAACTCCACAAATGGCTTTCAACGTGTTATTCAAACCACCTTTAATATGGCACCTTAAAATAATATATCTTTTAGTTAAAGCATCTCTATAACGTAATTTGATTACCTTTGTCTGTGTGTGTGTGTGTGTGTGTGTGTGTGTGTGTGTGTGTGTGTGTGTGTGATAACTTCGCAAATGGCTTTCAACTTGTTATTCAAACCACCTTTAATATGACATCTTAAAATAATATATCTTTTAGTTAAAGCATCTCTATAACGTCATTTGATTACCTTTGTCTGTGTGTGCGTGCGTTTCTGTGTGTGATACTAAGTGTGTGTGTGTGTGTGTGTGTGTGTGTGTGTGTGCCTAGTAGCACCGTGTCAACACAGCACTGCTCCCCTCCTCCCTGTACTGTGCGCTGGTGATCCAGAGTGGTTTGAAGCTGCTGAGACAACTTGCTACAGCGCCCCCTAGCCATGCAGAGCAGTGGCGCCCCCTGGCGCTCAGCAGCTGTACTGCGCTCCCCTGAGGCACCAGGCGCACTAGCTCCCCCTGTAGACGCTCCGGGAATCCAGGAAGTAGAGACATGCCCCCGCACACGCACACATTGCCCAGTAGGAGGCGCTGCAACTGTGGAGAATATGCAGAGGAGAAATGATTATTACTCTGTAGAGGAGAGTAGAGTAGAGAGTCATTATTACTCTATGGAGGAGAGTAGAGATTATTATTACTCTATTGAGTAGAGTAGAGAGTCATTGTTACTCTACATAGTAGAATAGAGTCATTATTACTCTTTAGAGGAGAGTAGAAACTAGAATGTAGAGAGTAATATAATATAATAGATGCATTATTTTCTTGGGAGAATACAATAGAGTAGATAGATTTATCACAATAGAATAGAATAGAATAGAATAGAATAGAATAGAATAGAATAGAATAGAATAGAGATGAATTATTGATCTGCCACTGACAAGTAGAGAGTAGACCAGAAAAGAGAAGAGAGAAGTAGAGTAGAGTAGATTACAATGCAATTTCTACCGCCTTCCAGGTCTTGTCCCACCCATCCACTGGTGCATCACAGAGTACAGTACAACCCACGGTGTCCCCTCTATTTAGTGTCAATGGTCAAAACTTAACTGAGCACTCGGGAGCACTCTGGAGGTCACTCAGGAGATCATTGCCAAGGTCATTGAGGATGTGATTGTCAAGGTGATTGTGGAGGTCGTTGCCGTTGCAGGCCTGCAGGCTGCTGAGTGCCAGGATGTGGGCGCCGGGGTCAGAGTAGCCGTGCAGCGCGGGACGGAACAGCAGCTCGCCACTACGGAAACGCTGGTCTCCCACAGCGACCGTTGAGCCGTCGGGCAGCCGGTACTCTGTGACCTCTGACCCCTGGTGATGATGATGATGATGATGATGATGAAGCTCCATCTCGTAGTCCTGGGCAACGTAACAACCACGCCTCTTCAGCTCATCCTCTTCCTCTCCATTAGTCTGAGACAGGAGAGAGAGAGAGAGAGAGAGAGAGAGAGAGAGAGAGAGAGAGAGAGAGAGAGAGAGAGAGAGAGAGAGAGAGAGAGAGAGAGAGAGAGAGAGAGAGAGAGAGAGAGAGGAGGCAGAGAAAGACAAAGACAGAGAAACAGGGACTGGGTTATATCTTGTACAACTGGCAGAGCAACAGCTGAGTGATTAACTCTGAACCTGTAGGGTCTAGTTCAGATGTTGTGACATTTCAGGTAGCCAATCATGTAGCCACCCATAGGTGTTTCAACAAAAGTGAGCAGTGCACCAATTAAATGAATAGCAAAATCACACATCCAACACGTTACAGTACAAGTTACCTCCTCCGTCTTAGTCCCAGCACCTGCCCCCTCCTCCAGGTGTTTCAGGTAGCCAATCACAGCATCCCCCCCAACAGGTGAGGATCGAGCGGCGTGGGGAAGGCAGTACCCCTCGTAGACGGGACACACACGTGTTCCGCTGGCCCCCGCGTCCACCAGTAGGCCTGACACACACCCGTAGGCGTACAGCGCCATCTGTGGCTGGAGGCCGAAGTGCAGTGCAGGGACCTGGAAGGAGACATACGCGCGCACACACATACACACACACACACACACACACACACACACATTAGTATTAGACCCACAGCATTAGAGTTCAGCTTCACCAGATTATTACTGTACTGTCACATCAACAAAAGACTTGTTAGGCACCTGACTACAAACACACACGCATCCATGCACACACACACACAGTCCTCTTACCTTGTCCAACTCACACCCTCTCTTCATACCACATGCACACACACACACACACACACACACACATAAACACACACACGTGTCTTACTGTCACCATCATACACTCTCCCTCAACTAACACACACACACACACACACACCTCGAAGGTCTCGAAGAGGAGCTCGGCAAGATGTCTGCGCTGTGTGGGCGGGGCCAGGGGGTAGTCGGTGAACAGGAAGGCATGGTCTCGGGGCCGCACGCTTAACTCCTCCTCCAACACGTACCCAATCAGCTGCTCCAGTGCCGCCCAGTCGTTCACCAGGCCTGCACTGATTGGCCTGCTGAGACACAGGCCTTCTTCAGTCATTGGTCTAGCCACCAGGCTGGGGATTTCGTTGATTGATCGAGAGAGGCCGGAACCCTCCCCCATTGGTCCAGGGGTGCAGGGGGTGTTGCGAGGAACATTTGGGATGTTGTTTCCTCGGTAACTGCCTACGCGTCCCCTGTCCTGGCGTCGATAGGCTGACATGCTGCCGCCGGTCCTCATGAAGGCTCGCGGACTCTCGTCTCCGGAGAAGCCCGCCCTCGTGTAGGCGGAGCCGGCGTCCATCACCACGGCGACATACTCCAGGAAGTCTGCGGTGCCCTGTCCTGCCATCGTTGCAGCCTTGACTTTCATGGATAACAGACAGCTGCAACTTAGTGTAGTGGTTAGATGGTTTAATGGCATGTGACATGCAGAAATAGCATGCCAAAGGATTTTTTTTCCCCTAATAATTTATTTAGTGACAGGTTTAGGTTGGTGGACACACATTATTCACTGCCAGGTTAAAGTTTGAAATGGCTTTTGTCCTAGGCACAGTTTGACATGTTTATATATTGGTGGACACATTGTTCACTGACACTAGGTTTAGGAATTAGTTTTGGTATAAGAACAGTTCGACATTACAAACATGGCTGTAGTAGCCGTATTAGCCTTCCATAAGCAAGAATAGCGACATGTGCCACATGCCACTTAATCATCTAACCCTCTCTCCTGACGTATTCAGATAACTCACCTGCAACTTCTGTTCCTAACTTACAGAGATGTGACAGCCGCATATATAATGCTGTAGCTTCTCTTTACATGACATGTGTGTCTGGCTTCGGAATGCTGCAGCATGCACAGACATTCTAATCTATGACACCACAATGGCCCTCCACAGCAGCCCCAATCAGAGATATTGTTGCTGTTAGAAAATATCTCTGCCCCAATGCCTTTAGGTCACTGAGTGCACAGACATTCTATGACATCACAACTACCTTCAAAGGAACATAAACAGCAAGAGTGCATATCTTCTGTTACCGTGGGAACCAGGGATGTTCAGAGAACTGGAGAAGTGCCATATTTTTTGCTGTCTCAAATTGTGCACTTGTGTCAGTGCACTGGCGATTAGTGCATAGTGCATACAGTGCACTGAGGTCTTCAGTGCATAGTCTTGTGTACAAGTTTGGACCACTAACGCTGTGACCTAACTGGAAGTGAGGGACTAGCATACATAGCATTAGCTTGCCAAAATATTGGTTGGCTACTGTTAATATTACACAGATTCTCGTGCTTTATTCACATTTCCTTCACCCCACATGGTACAACCGTATCTCTTTCATTTCGTGAAGTATTCACGAAAAAAATAACTTTAATTTTCGTGGTTCATTCACGTTATTGCCCGTTTTTCGTGGTTGGGCAACGAAACGCTGCCTATTCATTTGAATTGCCCGACTGCTGCCTAGCGACCCACTAGTTTCGCACCTTTTCTGTACCGTCACATGGTAATCAAACATTTCAAACAAGCAATTTAGGGTTAGGGTTAGGTTTAGGGTTAAGGTTAGGGTTAGGGTTAGGGTCGTATGACATAAGGCGTAAGTACAGAAAGGGCGTCGAACTAGTGAGTCCCGAGTGTATCAGCAGAAGCCCTGGTGGAGGGGATCTTGACATGATCACTCTACTTTTAATGGCTCTGGTAGGCATGCTATGTGGTGAGTCATGTGAACAACATCATGTAGCCAACTGACCACAGGAGAGCGTTGGTGTGAAAAGAAGACTGAGGCCTCTGTTTACTGTAGCAGTGGCTCTCTTCTCACGATAACAAATGACCGTTCAATGTGTCTTGCTGAAGGGCATGTTGATGTAAACCTCTATTGCATGAGTTGATGGAAGAGTTGAATAAAGTAAAAGTAGAGGTACAATGCTAAAAGATGCTAGCATTGTTTCTTATCACATGACAGTTAAACGAGTCAAATATAAAGCAAGAGCAAACTGTGATCACAGTTTGTAGTTCGCTGTTGTGTATAGCAACAGTTGAATTGTACTAATAATTGCAACAAGAGTTGGGTATAACTATCGAAACGTCAGTGAAAGGTGTTAAAGGTATGATTATTATTATTTTAACTTGGGCTACTTAAGTAAATTCCATGACGTCAGACAGTCAGTAGTACTGCAGTAATAGAGGTTGCAAGCACCTAAGCCACAGTTTGGGTGGGGGTGGGGGTGACTAGTGCTCTGACCATATGAAAGTGATGGTGTGATATGAAGGCTGTGGTTTCCAGCGATGTTCTAGTCAGTTATAGTCAGTTAAGACTCAAAAGGTAGAACGGTTGTATTATTTGTTTGTTTTTTGGCTGACTGCATCTTTTATTTGCTTTGCTAGTCCTGATTAAAATTAGCTAGCAAAATACAAATGCTAATTAAGACTTGTGGTTACAGTTACAAATATATTAGGGTCATGTCCATTACACGGAATAGATAGGGCATATACAATAAACATAGTGTGTACCCCAAGCAAAATCCCATGAAATATACTACACAACATGAAACAATAATTTGAGCAACACATTAACAACCAACAGTAGGCTACATTAAAGTATGACCACTGACAGGAGAAATGGCACGCCATCTATTAATAGTGAAACCACAGAGACATGCAACAAAATATATAAGAAACAGGGCATGGTTCAGATCGACAGTGAAGACAGCATGGGGACAGGTCTTCTGTTTCTGCTGCTTTGTAAGTCTGACAAACTTTTTTTTCCTACAAGCTTGATAAATACCAGCAGATGTGTTAACTGAAAAAGTGTACCTGCAGCTGAAAAGTGTGGTCTATCTGTCACTGTCCCTATCTGATTCCATCAGTCGTACTGATAACATACATTGTTTCTGTCAAACCACATTATGATTAATGTTTGGAAATATGAGGTCCAGATTTCAAGTTGAAATGTGTCGGCATACGAGATACAAGAAGCATTTTTATCCACATCTCTTTTTTTCTCTTAGTTATGTAGTATGATAATGTGCTATAGAAATCTTTTTGCTATTTAGTTTGCGTTCATGATTGTTGTACTGATTGACTATGGTGATGGGTGCTTTTATTGTTTGTTGCGTGCTAGGGTGCAAAACACCATCAAACCTTGCAAAATCAAAACAAATTCCACTAGCAGCAAGTTTGTTTTTAGGCTTTTTTGTCAAAACTAGTTAGGGAAGTCATTTGGAAGAATGCTCCAGTTGCCTTTCCACTTCCCCAGAACATAAAGCACCCACAAGATGGCTTAATAATGGCTACATGAGTGTTTGAATATGGCTAAAAGGTTAGCACATAGGGGGTAAAACATTGCTAAAGAAAACGGATGAAATTAGCATGCACTAGGGCTATGATTCTCAAACTGTGAACCAGGGCCCACTGTTTAACTGTGAAGGCATTCTAAGTGGGCCTTTCCAAAAATGCATCAATCAATATTGCCGTTGACTATTTATTTGAGTTGTATTGTTTATTGGCTCAGAGGTGGGCCATGAACATCTGTGAGCATTTCAAGTGAGCTCCAGGGTGGGAAACCTGGGGCTTGGAAATCTGTGAAAGTGGAAAGGCAATTCGAGCATTCTGTCAAATGATTCTCCTAAAAACACACTCATCACAGATTTGGCTAAAATTGCCCATTCACTGCCATTCAAAATTTCAAGCCTATTGTGCCACCCTTTAATACTGACCAAAGTTGCTAAGATATCACAAGGGAGCTATGTTTGTACAAAGGAAAAATAGTGCAATACTGCACTACCAATCGTGTGTGTGTGTGTGTGTGTGTGTGTGTGTGTGTGTGTGTGTGTGTGTGTGTGTGTGTGTGTGTGTGTGTGTGTGTGTGTGTGTGTGTGTGTGTGTGTGTGTATGTGTGTGTGTGTGTGTGTGTGTGTGTGTGTGTGTGTGTGTGTGTGTGCGCACGCGTGTGTTTGTGAGTGTGTCTGTGTGTCTGTGTGTGAGAGAGAGAGAGAGAGAGAGAGAGAGAGAGAGAGAGAGAGAGAGAGAGAGAGAGAGAGAGAGAGAGAGAGAGAGAGAGAGAGAGAGATGTGAGGGTATTCACTTCTACAGTTTAACACTATTCACATATTCACTGTTTATCCTAAGCAGTCATGAGTGATGAAATCATCACTGGATCAGCAGCAGGTGACTATTAAGATGTTTGTTACCAATTGAATATCGAAAATATACCAAATTATTTATTTTGTTGTGTGTACGATGCTGAGTGAGTTTGTGCTCTGTCTCGTACATACAGATGACCGTAAGGCTGTTCTGACCCTGGATCCCAAGTGGACAACATTTTTTATAGGAGAGGCCGTCTCTCTAACATGTAGCATAAAGGGAGAGTATCATGACACGCAGTACAGATTCAAGAAGGCTGACCGAAAGGGTGAAGAGCCGCGTGTAATATCACAATGGAGCCTAACAAAGATATTTCAATTTACGACTACAGACAAACAGACCCGCAGTGGGGGCTACAGCTGCGAGACAATCTATCCAAACTCACATAGTAACCCAGTCACCCTGACTGTTGAAGGTAGGATTCTTATGAGAAAAATGTGATTTAATTCTCTGTGTTCATTTTTCACATTCATTTTCACATTGCCCCATATTCTAGTCTGCCCTAACATTTTTATGATGGTGATCGTGATAATGATGATTCATTTTAGTAGTAGTGGTGGTGGAAGAAGTAGACATGGACAGAAAATTGTTCAACATTTTCCTACAAGTGTGTGCATCCATGTACTGACCTATTCTTTTCAGATCCCCCAACGCCCAAAGTCACCATACTGTCCCCTGAGGGTCCCTTCTACGAGGGTGACAAGGTTACTGTCAGCTGTGACATAGCAGAGCAAACAACCTGGACCCATTTTATTTGGCACCAAGATCTCGTCATCAATATAGACAGTAAAAGCAGAATCATCTCTCTTCCTAAAGAAGCTGGTCGGTATACCTGTTCAGCACAGAGAGGCAACCCACCATTTCGATCTAACACAAGTCCTTCTATACAGATTACTTACCATGGTGAGACATATTGACATAATGAATATATCATGCAATAGGCTCCAAATATTGAAGAAGAGTGTTGTATGAAACTAAATAACATATTGTGTACATTATCATCTCTCCTTATTCTCCACAGCGATTCCTACAGTTACCCTGTCTGTAGTCCCCCAGAGTCCTGTGTATATTGGAGAGACTGTCACTATGACGTGTCTGATAGATGCTGTGATGGTGCCTGGAGTGGAGAGTGGCTGGTCATATACTAAGTGGTATAAAGGAAAACAGGAAATTACACCTCCATCTCATACTTACAGTATTGATAGTAGCACTTTAACTATCCAGAGTGCACAGCAGTCTCAACAGCAACTACAAATGTGTCAGAGAGAGACTGAGGAATGGGCCTACAGTCTCAAGTGAAAGCAATGTTATTTCTCTTCAGATGAAGGGTGAGTCTGCTAAATGCTAAAGAAAGAATGTGAATGATATTTGCCGCAGCTTAACTGTCTGGTTTGAATTGTCTTTCTTCATACTTTATAGTACAATTACTGTACAATGTGATGCTTACACCATAAATTGGAACCCCACAGGAAAGCCAACCCCTGTTTTGAGGTCAGACAGACACACACCAGTGTTTACAGGAAACCCAGTCACCCTGACATGTCAATTGATGACCCAGTCTACTGGATGGAGGTTCTACTGGTACAGACGTGCACAGTTCTCTGCTTCTGTGGCCCAGACTGATGGAAACTCCTACAGCATCAGCTCTGCTAAAGTGTCGGATGGAGGACAGTACTGGTGCAGAGCTGGGAGAGGAGACCCAGTCTACTTCACACAATATAGCAATGCAGTTTGGGTCAATGTCACAGGTAGGTTTCAATGTCATTGTGATATGAAATAAATGTGAATATTTTCAGTTGTATTTACGAAGTGTGATACTTTATGTTGACACAGAGGGACCCAAAGCTGTGGTCACCCTTCTGAACAACTGGCCAGACATCTTCAGTGGAGAGATCATCACCCTCCAATGTGACATACAGGGAAAACAGCTGGAAGCCTGGAACTACAGTTGGTATAAGGATGGGCATCAAATTAATAACATGCAGTCCAGTTCAGAAAACAAAATCAATTTTACTTCTGAGTCAGGAAGTGGTGACTACAACTGCAGGGGAACAGACACAAAAGATTCCGAAATTTCAGAGATCAGTGAGGCTATCAAAGTTGCTGTGTTAGGTGAGTGAGCCAAAATGTCAAAAGAAAAGGCTCGGTATTTAATTATGCAAATGTGTGTGCCTGTAGCAATGCATGGTTGCTAAAACAAAGAGTATTTTTCATAGCATCTAAAAACTGAACAATATATTTCCTCATTTATTCCAATTTCAACATAAAAAGAAAAGCCTCGACCCGTGATTAGTGGATCTGCACAGAGCTGGCTGACTGAAGGAGACTCCGTGACTCTGAGCTGTGAGGTCAGCGGCTCCTCTGCAGGCTGGACATTCCACTGGTACAAGACTGCCCCCTATAGGCCTGGGTTGGAACATGTGTTCAATGAAAACAGAGGATACTGTGTAGAATTTCTCCCAGACAGAGGCAGAGGAGCTGGAGGCTCCTACACTCTCAGCCCTGCTGCTCTCAGACACACAGGGGTTTATATGTGCAGAGCAGAGAGAGGAGAGCCACCCTTTCAGACAGAGTTCAGCCAACTCCAACCTCTCTGGGTCACAGGTGAGATAAGCTATTAAAATGGAGATGGATTTTTCACTAATCCCCAGTTTTCTTCATTTCACATGCATTTCCTCTCACGTTTAGGTTCTTTCCCTTCATCCGTCCTGGTTGTTGTTCCTAATACAACTCAACATTTTGACTTGACCCCACTTTCCCTGAGCTGTGAGGGAACTGGGAATTCCACGTTGAGATGGTTCTCCCAAAGGGGGGAATACAGAGAATGTCCCTCCGGTTGGACAGGGGCAGAAACCACCTGCAGCACCAGCTCAGCATCTCCATCAGACAGTGGAGTTTACTGGTGTCAGTCTGAGTCTGGAGAGCAGAGCAATCCTGTTAACATCACTGTGCACCGTAAGTACTTCTCTAAAACTGTGAATGACCCATCAGTCATAGTCAAGTTGAACTCCACTGAAAATCCATTGTTCTACCCATTTCATGATAAACTGCTGTCAATAATAAAATGTTGTTTTGGTTTGTGTATTATATTGTTGTTTTAGGTTTGTGTATGTAATGAAATTATACCTTGCAAAGGAAGTTTCAATATTGTAAGACACAACATTAATTTGAATTATTTGGAAAAAGTGAAAAATGTGCTGTGTTGTGTAGAAGTGACATCTGAACATACTGTTTTCACATGCAGTACTACTAGATAGTTTTCACCTAATGCTTCACACTTACCAGTATATTGTTTAACAAATTTGTCATGTTATTGTGTTCCATATAGCTGGTAATGTGATCCTGGAGAGTCCTGTCCATCCTGTGACTGAGGGAGATCCTCTGACTCTGCGCTGTAGATATCGCTATCAGCCATCAAACATCAGCGCTGACTTCTATAAAGATGGGACACTCCTCCACACCTCCAGCACAGGAGAGATGACCATCCCTGCAGTCTCAAAGTCACATGAGGGCCTCTACAAGTGCAGCAACCCAAAGAAAGGAGAATCACCAGAGAGCCAAGTTATAGTGAGAGGTACGTGTTCAGTGTTCAATGTCACATCAATATGTTTAACATCAGGTCATTTATGATAGATGGTTACGCTGTTTAACCAACTGAAATTTTCTCACACCCATGCATTCAATTGCTTCATTAGTTCCTAAATCCGATACAGCGCCTGCCTGGATGACAACTGCAGGTCTGGTTGTTGGGGTGATGGTCATCGTCGTTCTGGGTACAGTACTGCTACTGCTGTATTTTTACAGAAAGCGGAGAGGTAAAACATTTCCTGTTCTCTCAGACTAGAAAATAAAATCAATTCAAGTTACCTAATACAAGTCCCATTAATCTTTGTTAAATAATATGTGATGCATACTAATTTCTTCCAGCAGGGCGTGACACACAAATACCACTATCGTGAGTGTTTATTTATAACTTTATTTTTTTTATTATTATTCATACTGTATATATTAAGCTACTAGGAACTTACATTTTAGTCTGTTTGTGCTAGCTGCGTTGCTGGATATTTCAATGGTTTTGCCATTATTATTTTTTTCTGACCTTTGTCCCCCTCTAGTGGCCAGCAAGGGTCAAACAGTAGTCAGAATCCAGACCAGGACCAGCAGTGGTACCAAGCTTTACAAGGAGGTCAAGATTTAAGTGTGTGTGTGTGTGTGTGTGTGTGTGTGTGTGTGTGTGTGTGTGTGTGTGTGTGTGTGTGTGTGTGTGTGTGTGTGTGTGTGTGTGTGTGTGTGTGTGTGTGTGTGTGTGTGTGTGTGTGTGTGTGTGTGTGTGTGTGTGTGTGTGTGTGTGTGTGTGTGTGTGCATGCATGCGTGTCTTTATCATAACAGTACCTCATTTTTTCAATGCAATGATTTTAACCCAACCTTTTTCTGTATAGGGACAGCACATGTCTATGACACCATAAATACAGCTGAGCAGACAATGGAAGGTACTTTTCATTTTTAATGCAATTATTTTATCCCAACCTTTTTCTGTAGGCTATAGGGACAACCATAAATACATGCTAAGGCAGCCTGGTTCAAGGCAGCCCAAGCATAGAAGGGAGGTCACAACGCAGCGTCAATTGAACCAATATTTATTTACAAGTACATATGTACAAAAAGTCAGTTATGTGGAAAATAAAGTGTAATGCATATGCAAGATATCTGCCTAATGTGTAAACCCAAACATAACTCAAGCTCAAGCAGAGGAGCCTGCCATTGGGTCAGGAGAGAGAGATATGAAACAGTCCAGGATCTTACTGGTCTCAATTAGAGGTGATTGGCACCCATCGCTCCCGCACTCTGTTACAAAACAAGGCACAGGCAGGCAGGAGGTGCGGAGCACACACAAGCATTAGTTAAGCCAGTCTTAAAGGTGCACCGTGTAATAATTTTAGTAGTTTATTTCCAAAATTCACGTGGCCCATTCACTAATGAGTACTTACCACCACCATCAAATTCTAAGTTTTCATTATGACTTTTTGAATTTCCAGAAATAGACATTTTTAGCTGTAAAACTTTCATTACTTTGGTCATACCAGTAAATATTAGTTCGATATTCAGTAAATATTCATGAAAAGAATAGTGTGTGTGTGTGTGTGTGTGTGTGTGTGTGTGTGTGTGTGTGTGTGTGTGTGTCTGTGTGTCTATGTGTGTACATGCACATCTTTATCATACGTGTATCTCATTTTTTAATGCAATGAATCTAATCTAACTTTATTCTGTATAGGGTCATCAGCACATGTCTATGACACCATAAATACAGCTGAGCAGACTATGGAAGGTACAATTCCCTCATCTTTGAAACTTTTAATTTATTTTTCATTTTATTTCATTCATTCATTTATTCACTGATTTTTGACAAAACATGTCCCAGATATGAAAGTGCTAATTCTGTTGAAAATCATGGTAACACTTTATATAAGGGATGCAAAAAGCATTTTAAACACTTAGCATAGGCCAATAATTGACTGATGATGAAGAAAACATTAAAACATTTTTGTAAACGAGTGGGAAATGTTATGTTAATATTTTATAGGTAAGCTTTTTTAATCAAACATTTACAATTGTTTTGTAAATGATTAAAAGTAGTCTGTTTAAGGAGAAATCCGGTGTGAAATGGCTTAAATAGTGTTAAAACAGGATACTGAGCGCTAACTTCTTCCACATACCTCACACCTGCATTCAGAATTACAGCGCTAGTTAGCCAATGCTAAAATTGGGCTTCTGCCGTGAGTGGGTCAGCAACGAAGTAGCCATTGCTAAATCTCTTTTTTTCCATTAATTTATGAGGCTCAAAGTTACTCAATACTTCATTTCATAGAGTCGCAGGGTTGTCGACATGTACACCGAGGAATAGAGAACTTTGATAGTGCACAGTTAGTTTAGGGATTAGGGTAGCCAACATAATAAATATATACCGGTACTTTTTGAGAAGATGTATGAAGTATCCAAAAAACAAAATCGCAAATGTGAACCAACGATGCATAGGCCTACAACTGGTAGATGTCAACACCGTCAGGTTTTGTTCCATAGCTTGTCAGCTTGTTCCATGTGTCACTGAATTGTGCTGGTTAATGAAACATAAGACATTTTAGTATTCAGTATTCATTGTGATCCAAAATTATACTCTAGCCTCCACTGAGGCAAATTTGGAGGCTTTTCCGACACCACCGTCAGACTAAAAAACTTGACAGTGTTGACATCTGAACTGTGAGCTGAACTTACTCTGTCTGTCTGCCCCCTCCGCCCCCCCCTAAAAGAGGATGCTGTCTACTCAAATGACTGGTGAGATATTTTTTTTATTGATAATAAAGTGTCATTGCCCTGGATGTCTAGTGATTTGCAGATGCAATACTTACCAACCTGATAACTAAGAACGTCTGAAATAATGTTGGAGTAGAGTACCAGTCAAAATAGAGTATAAATATATTGAATTGAGGGAAATTCAATTGTCTGTAACTTACTGTAAGTTTGCTCTCTACTGCATTATAGGTGTCTGAGAGCTTGAAGTTTCTTGTGGGAATAACTGAACAGATTGGAAAAAAACGTTGGTGTTGATTTACCTCTCCAATCACCATCTTAAAATGTTTATAGATGCAGCACCTGTAGTGTGATATATATGGAAGATATTTATTAAGATCAGGATTACTGATGCACATGAGTGTCTGTGTTGCTGTATCTCATTCATCATGATGTCCAAAGAGTAGTAGAGGAAATATACGTTAAATTAAGTTAAACTACGTATATCTGCCTGTCTATCTGTCTATCTGTGTTGTGTTTGTCTATATCTACATATCTATCTGATGGATCTCATTAATTTTGTTAGTCAAGTACTTCATATCATGTTGATAATACGATTGAAACATTTGATGTGAACAATGTTTTTTATTTTAGTATGTTTTACTTTTTGTTCATGCATAGTTTGGTTTTCTTCTTGCTTGAATTGATTTGAATGTATATGCTTACATTGGCGTCTTTATTTTTAAACATGAAACAATAGTGACTTGCATACATAATATTAGTCACTACTTTACTGACAGCTTTTCATATATTTCATGATTTTGTGACTGTATTAGCAGGAGTCATAAAGATAACCATTCATGTGACTTCTCATTTTCAGTCACCTGTCAATAAAAAGCAAGTATCACTTTAATTGTTATTCGATCTCTGTCATTCAAAGGTGCAGACAATGGTTCTGGTTTTTATGGTCATTACATGTATAACTGGAATGTCTGATAATACAATACAATACAATACAATACAATACAATACAATACTATAATTCCATTCAAAAGAATGCTGTTGTACGATTGCTGTAACTCTGCAGTACTGTGATATTTTGCAGGTTATATAAGTGTCCTGTGCAGTGTACTGTGGCTGTCTGTCTAATGTCCACTCCAGAAGACAAACAAGCCCTGTTTCACACTTTCACACGTTACCTTCAGGTGGCAGTGTTGTCTCTCCAATGTCAAAGCCTTCTATCTTATCTATGACAATGTTATTTGGGAGCCTATACTGCATTTGTTACTGGGAGCCCATACTACATTTCACTTGCATCACTTACCCACAGGTTTGGAGGGACGGGCGGCTCTTGATATTAAGGTGGGGGGGAAACGTAGAATAGGCTAACTATATGTTTGCATCGAGGCAGTGGAGTCATCTTGGAAATATTAATTTGTAAATAAATATGTTAACATGCCAGTTTGGTAGTTAGCTTGCAAATAGTTGTGAATTAAAGCTTATATATTTCCAAAACTGGCACTCATCTGCAAATGGGGAGATGGGACACAGAGACCTTATAAGCTTGGGATCAACAATTTAATCAGGCGTAGGGGGGACTCGGAATCTAAATTGAAACCAATGTCTACAAGCAACCCCATCTTTCTAAGACAAGCAGATCTCATTGTGATCACGAAAATATCTGCTTCATTGCAGGTTAGTTGGTCAGGGCCCAGGGAAAAGTGGGGCTCAGCATTGGGCCCTGAATGTCTTGGGTGGGGCTTTCATATGACTTTGTCCCAGGCCCTGTCAAAACTGACAGAAGCCCTGGTGGAGGGGATCTTGACATGATCACTTTGCTTTTTAATGGCTCTGGTAGGCATGTTAGGTGGTGAGTCGTGTGAACAACATCCTGTAGCCAACTGACCACAGGAGAGCGTTGGTGTGAAAAGAAGACTGAGACCTCTGCTAGCAGTGGCTCTCTTCTCACGGTAACAAATGACCGTTCAAAAGAGTTAAACAGTCACAGTATTAAAGATAGCAAGCACTCTTGGGGACCGGGAGCAGTTCATGAATGATGGTCCCAGGTCTGGGTGCCACATGTGCCAAGGGGCCAGCACAAAATTAACCCTCCACATCACATTACATTACATCACACTTAGCTGACACTTTTATCCAAAGTGACTAACAGTTTCAGAAAGTACATGGTGTAATTGGTTACAGTAGAGCATTGTGGGGCTATGTGTTTTGCTGAGAACCTGGCTAGGCATGTTATGTGGTGAGTCGTGTGTGAACAACATCATGTAGCCAACTGACCACAGGAGAGAGTGGGTGTGAAAAGAGGGCTGAGGCCTCTGCTAGCAGTGGCTCTCTTCTCATGCTAACAAATGACAATTCGATAGAGTAAAACATAAGTCAAAGCATTTAAGATTGCAAGCACTCTAGGGCAGTGTTTCCCAACCAGGGGTGCGTGTACCACTAGGGGTACGCAAGCACACTGCAGGGGGTACTTGGAAAAATTCTTTATTATAACAAATGTATGGAGCAGTCACATCAGGACAGAGAAAACAATATAGAACATGAATTAGGGGGTACTCATGACACAACTAAGAGGCTTACGGGGTACGCAAGACAAAAAAGGTTGGGCAACACTGCTCTAGGGGACCAGGGGAGCATTTATTGGTTACCGTCCCTGGCAGAAGTAAAGGTACTCTAACAGATGTAATAACAACACTAGTGGTATGATGGTTTGAACTTTGTAATATCATACCACTTGTGTTATAGGCCTAATTACTTTACATATGTATGAGTGATATTAAGATATATTCTTTTAAGTTAGCCTACTGAATTCCATGGCGTCAGACAGTCAGTAATACTGTAATAGTAGAGGTTGCAAGCGCCAAAGACAGAGGTTGTCAACCACAGTGCTCTGAGCACATGAAAGTGATGGTGTGATATGAAGGCTGTGGTTTCTACTAGCAATGTTCTTCTCACGCCACCAGAGGACAACTTAAAATAGTCCGTCAAGACCTAGAACGGCAATTATTATTGGGTTTTTTGGGGGTTTTTTTGCAGATTGCATCTGTTGTTTACTTTGCTAGTCCTTACAAAAGTGAATTACAATAAAAATGCTAATTAAGACTTGTGGTTACAGTTACAATTATATTGGAGTCATGTCCATTACACTGAATAGATAAACAATTACAACATAATATCTATCCAACACATAATCCCATAAAATATACTGCACAAAATGAAACTATAATTATTTGAGCAACACATTAACAACCAACAGTAGGCCTACATTAAAGTATGACCACTGAGAGGAGAGGTGTTCATGGAGGCACGCCACACCATCTATTAATAGTGAAACCACAGAGACATGCAACAAAATACACAAGAAACAGGACATGGTTCAGATCAACAGTGAAGACAGCATGGGGACAGGTCTTCTGTTTCTGCTGCTCTGTAAGTCTGACAAACGTTGTTTTTTTTTCTACAAGCCTGATAAACACCGTTAGATGTGTCAACTGAAAAAGTGCACCTGTATCTGAAAAGTGTAGGCTATCTGTAAGAGCTTGTTTGTGATTCTACCCTATGTGTAGTCAATGGCTTTTACACCTCATTCCACATTATTATGCAAATTACATTTTTTACGGTTTTCCCAAATAATCAATAAATGACAGTCATGATCATTTTCAAGTCATCAGCCATTAGAGTACAATAAAAAAGTTTTTGAATGAACCTTCCAATGATAACGGTATTTTAAAAAAAATTTTTTTTTTTTTTTTTAAAGGCCCAAAATGCTCTGTTCCAAATTATTAGGCAAAACAGTTTTGTAGTGTTGCAATCCAAATTTCTTTCTTTTTTTCAATTTACATCAATACTGTTGGCAATTGGGCCCCTTCTAAATTACATTTCAATGTTCAAAACTTGGTTATAAGCTGTAACTGGAATTTAACATTGAAGTCGATGGCAGAGCATTGCATGGGAGAAGCCCAGATATCCTTGATGGTTTGCTCTCAGCTGTTTTTGTCTGTTTGGTCTGGTGACCCACACTTCACAGCATTCCAGTTACTTGGACAAAGAGCTTATAACCAAGTATAGAACATTGAAATGTAATTTAGAAGGTACCAAATTCCAACTGTTTTGATGTAAATGGGGGAAAAAAGAAAGAAATTTGGATTACAACACTACAAAACTATTTTGCGTAATAATGTGGAACAGAGCATTTTAAGTTTTTTATCATTTAAAAAATTACCGTTATCATTGGAAAGTTCATTCAAAAACGTTTTAATTGTACTCTAATGGCTGATAAATTGAAAACTATGACGACTGTCATTTGTATTGATTATTTGGGGAAACAGTGAAAAATGTCAGTTGCGTAATAATGTGGAATGCGGTGTACACTGTTATTCAAGGTTATTATTAACAGTGAGTTGGAAGTGACTGGAAAGATAAAGTTCCATGTGTTGGGTCTGTACTTTTTTGTTTCCTGTGTATCAGTGATCAGTTTTTAGTTCTCAGTGCCTCTTCTCTTCTCAGAGCCTCCAGAGCTGACTTGGAAATGTGTGTGTATCGTCTCTCTTGTTTTTCTTTTCTCTCAAGCACATTGAATAACAGTTACAGTATGTATGATAATGTGCTATACTATTGCCATATATTAGTTTGCATTCTTGATTGTTGTACGGACTGACTATATGTGATGGATGCTCTTTTCCCCAGTGTTTTGTAGACGTGTGTGTGTGTGTGTGTGTGTGTGTGTGTGTGTGTGTGTGTGTGTGTGTGTGTGTGTGTGTGTGTGTGTGTGTGTGTGTGTGTGTGTGTGTGTGTGTGTGTGTGTGTGTGTGTGTGTGTGTGCGTGAGTGCATGCATGCACGGCAAGGGTGCATCAAGCTCTAGCAAACTTTGAAAATCAAAACTTTGCAAAATGAAATTTCAAGCAAATCTGATTAATGTTAAAGGGTGGGTTGGTTTGAAATTTTGAATTGCAGTATTTTAGCCACATTATGACTTCTCCAGAACAAAGCACCCAAAAGATGGCTAATGACAAGGGAGTTATGTTAGTACAAAGTAACAATACTGCAAAAGCAGAGCAGGATTTTCAAATGTTAGGCCGTTTCATGCGCTATAGTGCGTGTATGAAAGCGCAGTGCAATACAAGTGCCCTACTTGGACAAATAAAGTAGGCCTACTGCTAACTGAATCTTTGTCAGTAGTTGCTGTTAACTTAACATATTTTTAATGAAAGGATATGGGGTAACACTTTATAATAATGTTCCTTAGTAAAGACTCAGTAAATAATTAACTAATGATGAATAAAACATTAACAAATGTTTTTATTATTAACTAAGCTTTATTAATGCTTTATAAAATATCTACAAATGATATATTCAAGATTTTACACACCTTATAACAGACTATTTTATTCATTTACAAGCAACTTGTAAATGTTTGATAAATATGAAATATTAACATAACATTTCCTAGTCATTTACAAGCATTTGTTTACATTTCCTAATCATTTACAAACGTTTGTTAATGTTTTGTTCATCAATAGTTAATTATTTATTAAGTCTTTATAATGCTTTTTTGCATCCATTATTCTAAAGTGTTACCGGATATGGGACAGAGACAGGCTATTTCTTGCCAGCGTGATGTGGCATAGGCATTAATATAATATTAGAAGTAGGCTATAGAAGCCGTGAGAATGGGGATAGCAGTGAACACAAGTGGGTAAAGCGGTAAGCTGTGTGCACTCAAGTTTCAAATCAGTGTGTGTGTGTGTGTGTGTGTGTGTGTGTGTGTGTGTGTGTGTGTGTGTGTGTGTGTGTGTGTGTGTGTGTGTGTGTGTGTGTGTGTGTGTGTGTGTGTGTGTGTGTGTGTGTGTGTGTGTGTCCATGTGAACACTTGGGTCACAGCCTGCTTGACCCCTGCTTTCTCTGGCCTTTGCCATTAGGACTGCGGGGGGCGCAAGTGTGTGTGTGTGTGTGTGTGTGTGTGTGTGTGTGTGTGTGTGTGTGTGTGTGTGTGTGTGTGTGTGTGTGTGTGTGTGTGTGTGTGTGTGTGTGTGTGTGTGTGTGTGTGTGTGTGTGTGTGTGTTATTATCAATGAATTGTGTGTGTGTGTGTGTGTGTGTGTGTGTGTGGGGGGGGGGTTGTGACACAGCATTCCACAGCACACAAGCCAGCATTGCACGCTGCACACATCGAAATTGCAATGGCGCCCCAAGGGAGCAGTGCGGTGGGACGGTACCATGCTCAGGGTACCTCAGTCATTGAGGAGGATGGGGGAGAGCACTGGTTAATTACTGCCCCCACGCACAACCTGGCGGGTCGGGAGTCGAACCGGCAACCTTTGGGCTACAAGTCTGACCGCTTTCCCATGACTGTGTGTGTGTGTGTGTGTGTGTGTGCGTGTGCGTGTGCGTGTGTGTGTGTGTGTGTGTGTGTGTGTGTGTGTGTGTGTGTGTGTGTGTGTGTGTGTGTGTGTGTGTGCGAGTGTGTGTGTGTCTGTGTCTCTGTGTGTGTGTGTGTGTGTGTGTGTGTGAGAGAGAGATGTGAGGGTATTCACTTCTAAATTTTATCACTCCATCTTCACTGCTTCTCCTCCTTTATATAAGCAGTCATGAGTGATGCAATCATCACTGGATCAGCAGAAGGTGACTATTAAGATGTTTGATGACAAATAAATATCAAAAGTATACCAAATCATGACAATTTTGTTACAGTATGTGTACCATACTGCTGCATGTTTTGTGTTATTTACGATATGTTATGTGAGTTTGAGCTCTGTCTCGTACATACAGATGACATTAAGGCTATTCTGGCCCTAAATCACAAATCGACAACAGTTTTTATTGGAGAGGCCGTCTCTCTAACATGCAACATAAAGGGAGAGAATCATGACACATATTACCAATTGGAGAAGATTGGCAGAGAGGGTGAAGAGTCTCACATAATAGTGTCATGGAGCCGAAGAAAGACATTTCAATTCACACCTGAAGACAAACGGACCCACACTGGGAGCTACATCTGCAAGACAGACTATCCAAACTCGCGTAGTAACAAAGTCAGCCTGACCGTGGCAGGTGGGATTATTATGAGAAAACTGTTTTAAATCCCTGTACTCATTTTTCCATACATACTAGTCTGCCCTAACATTTGTATGATAGTGGTAATGGTTCATTTTGGTAGTAGTAGACAGCAAAGGGTTCAACATTTTCCTTCAAGTGATGACATCCATGTAAGTTTTTGATTTATTCTTGACAGATCCTCCAATGCCCAAAGTCACCATACTGTCCCCTGAGGCTCCCTTCTACGAGGGTGACAAGGTTACTCTCAGCTGTGACGTAGCAGAGCAGGCGACCTGGGATCATTACATCTGGCAACGAGACTCTGTCTACATAGATAGTATTAGCAGAACCGTCATCTCTCTTTCTACAGAGGCTGGTCAGTATACTTGTTCAGCACAGAGAGGCAATCCACCATTTTCATCCGACATGAGTGGTCCCTTAGAGATTAGTTACCATGGTGAGACATATTGACATAATGAATATAACATACAGTAGGCTACAAATATTGAAGAAGAGTGTAGCATTCTGAAACTAAATAACATATTGTGTAAATGATCATCTCTCCTTATTCTCCACAGCGATTCCTACAGTTACCCTGACTGCAGTCCCCCAGAGTCCTGTGTTCACTGGAGAGACAGTCACTATGACGTGTCTGATAGATTCTGTGATGGTACCTGGAGTGGAGAATGGCTGGTCATACAAGTGGTATAAAGGGACACAGGAAATTACGCCTTCGTTTCTTACTTACAATGTCAAAAGTAGCACTTTAACTATCCAGAGTGTACAGTGGTCTCATAAGGGCAACTACAAATGTGTCAGAGAGAGACTGAGGAATGAGCCTACAGTCTCAAGTGAAAGCAATGGTGTTTCTCTTCAGATGAGGGGTGAGTCTGCTAAATGCTAATGACAGAACGTGAATGATATTTACAGCAGCTTAACTCTCTGGTTTGAATAGTCTTTCTTCATGCTTTATTTGTGTGTATTAAATCCCTGTACTCATTTTTCCATGCATACTAGTCTGCCCTAACATTTTTATAATGGTGATGATGATTAATTTTGGTAGTAGCAGACAGCAAAGCAACATTTTCCTTCAAGTGATGACATCCATGTAAGTTTTTGATTTATTCTTGACAGATCCTCCAACACCCAAAGTCACCATACTGTCCCCCGAGGCTCCATTCTACGAGGGTGACAAGGTTACTGTCAGCTGTGACATATCAGAGCAGGGGACCTGGGATCAGTACATCTGGCACCGTGATACTGTCAACATAGATAGTAAAAGCAGAACCATCATCTCTCTTCCTAAAGAAAATGGCTGGTATACTTGCTCAGCACAGAGAGGCAACCCAGCATTTTCATGCAACACGAGTCCTCCCAAACAGATTACTTACCATGGTGAGACGTATTGACATAATGAATATAACATACAGTAGGCTACAAATATTGAAGAAGAGAACATCTTGTGTAAATGATCATCTCTCCTTATTCTCCACAGTGATTCCTACAGTTACCCTGTCTGCAGTCCCCCAGAGTCCTGTGTTCATTGGAGAGACAGTCACTATGACGTGTCTGATAGATTCTGTGATGGTACCTGGATTGGAGAGTGGCTGGTCATACAAGTGGTATAGAGGAAATCAGGAAATTATGCAATCATCTCATAGCCCTACTTACAGTGTCAATAGCAGCACTTTAACTATCCAGAGTGCACAGCAGTCTCATCAGGGCAACTACAAATGTGCCAGAGAGAGACAGTGGAATGGGCCTACAGTCTCAAGTGAAAGCAATGGTGTTTCTCTTCAGATGAGGGGTGAGTCTGCTAAATGCTAAAGAAAGAATGTGAATGATATTTCTGTCTCTCTTCATACTTTATTGTACAATTATAATGTGATGCTTACACCATAAATTGGAACCCCATAGGAAAGCCAACCCCTCTTTTAAGATCAGACAGACACACTCCAGTGTTGACAGGAAACCCAGTCACCCTGACATGTCACATGGTACCCCAGTCTACTGGATGGAGGTTCTACTGGTACAGACATGCACAGATCTCTGTTCTTGTGGCCCCGACTGATGGAAACTCCTACAGCATCCGCTCTGCTAAAGTGTCTGATGGAGGACAGTACTGGTGCAGAGCTGGGAGAGGAGACCCAGTCTACTACACACATTACAGCAATGCAATTTGGGTCAATGTCACTGGTAAGCTTCAATGTCATTGTGATATGAAATACATGTGATTTTCAGTTGTATTTATTTACAGTGGATTATAATCTGCTTTGACACAGAGGCCCCCAAAGCTGTGGTGACCCTTCTGAACAGGTGGCCAGACATCTTCAGTGGAGAGATCATCACTCTTGCATGTGACATACAGGGAAAACAGCTGGAAGCCTGGAACTACAGTTGGTATAAGGATGGGCGTCAAATTAATAAAGTGCAGTCCAGTTCAGAAAACAAAATCAAATTTATTTCTGAGTCAGGAAGTGGTGACTACAACTGCAGGGGGACACGGTCAAAAGATTCCCAAACTTCAGAGATCAGTGGGGCTATCAAAGTTGCTGTGTTAGGTGAGTGAGCCAAAATGTCAAAAGAAAAGTTCAGGTATTGAATTATGAAAATATGTGTACATCATGTAGCAATGCATGGTTGCTAAAACAAACATTAGTTTTCGTAGCATCCAAAAACTGAACAATATATTTCCTCATTTATTCCAATTTCAACATAAAAAGAAAAGCCTCGACCAGTGATTAGTGGACCTGCACAGAGCTGGCTGACTGAAGGAGACTCAGTGACTCTGAGCTGTGAGGTCAGCGGCTCCTCTACAGGCTGGACATTCCACTGGTACAAGACTGCCCCCTACAGGAGTGGGTTGGAACATGTGTTTCTTGAAAACAAAGGCTACGACATAGAGCTTCTCCCAGACAGCAGCAGAGGAGCTGGAGGCTCCTACACTCTCAGCCCTGCTGCTCTCAGACACACAGGGGTTTATGTGTGCAGAGCAGAGAGAGGAGAGCCACCCTTTCAGACAGAGTTCAGCCAACTCCAACCTCTCTGGGTCACAGGTGAGATGAGCTCTTCAAATGAAGATGGATTTTCCAATAAGACCTGGCTCTCTTAATTTCACATGCATTTCCTCTCACATTTAGGTTCTTTCCCTTCATCCGTCCTGGTTGTTGTTCCTAATACAACTCAACTTTTTGACTGGACTCTACTTTCCCTGAGCTGTGAGGGAACTGGGAATTCCACTGGATGGAGATTGAGATGGTTCTCTCAGAGAGGGGAATATGGAGAATGTCCCTCCGGTTGGACAGGGGCAGGAACCACCTGCAGCACCAGATCAGTGTATTCAACAGACAGTGGAGTTTACTGGTGTCAGTCTGAGTCTGGAGAGCAGAGCAATCCTGTTAACATCACTGTGCACTGTAAGTACTTCTCTAAAACTATGAATGTACAGTCAGTCATAACCAAGTTGAACTCCACTGAAAATCCATTGTTCTACCAATTCCATGACAAACTGCTGTCAATGATACAATGTTGTATTGGTTTGTGTACTGTATTTTTGTTTTAGGCCTGTGTATGTAATGAAATTATACCTTGCAAAGGAAGTTTCAGTATTGTAAGAAGCACAACATTAATTTGAATTAATTGGAAAAAGACAACAACAAAAACACTCTGTGTTGTGTAGATGTGATATCTGAACATACCGTTTTCACATACAGTAGATATTGTTTTCACCTAATGCTACACACTTATATTGTTTAACAAATGTGTCATGCTTTTGTGTTCCATATAGCTGGTAATGTGATCCTGGAGAGTCCTGTCCATCCTGTGACTGAGGGAGATCCTCTGACTCTGCGCTGTAGATATCGCCACCAGCCATCAGACATCAGCGCTGACTTCTATAAAGATGGGACACTCCTCAACACCTCCAGCACAGGAGAGATGACCATCCCTGCAGTCTCAAAGTCACATGAGGGCCTCTACAAGTGCAGCAACCCAGAGAGAGGAGAGTCACCAGAAAGCCAAGTTATAGTGAGAGGTAGCCTACGTGTTCAATGTCACCTCAATACGTTTAGGTCCTTTATGATAGGTGGTAACACTGTTTAACCAACTGCATTTTCTCACACCCATGTAATTCACTTGCTTCATTAGTTCCTAACTCCGATTCGTCACCTGCCGGGATGACAACTGCAGGTCTGGTTGTTGGGGTGATGGTCATCTTTGTTCTGGGTGCAGTACTGCTACTGCTGTATTTTTACAGAAAGCGGAAAGGTAAAACATTTCCTGTTCTCTCAGAACAGAAAATAAAATCAATTCAAGTTATCTAATGCAAGTCCCATTCAGCTTTGCTAAATAAAATGTGATGCATCCAAATTTCTTCCAGCGGAGCGTGACACACAAATACCACTATCGTGAGTATTTATTTATTACCTCAGCCAAGGATGTTATGTAATGTGTGTTCATTTGTTGGTATGTTCAGGGTGCGTGAATGTTTCTGTCCACAGGAGGGCGAAGGTGCACATGCTCTCTGACTAAATGTTTAGTTACTTTATTTGTTTATTTATTTATTTATACATTTAATATGTCATTGAGAACTTTCAAATTTAGTCCGCTTGCTGTGATGCCTGCATTTACAGTATGTTGGATATTTCAACGGTTTCCCATAAATTACTTTCCTGACCTTTGTCCCCAGTGGCCAGCAACGGTCCAACAATAGTCAGAGTCCAGACCAGGATCAGCAGGGGTACCAAGCTTTACAAGCAGGTCAGTCTTACGCAAGGTGTGTGTGTGTGTGTGTGTGTGTGTGTGTGTGTGTGTGTGTGTGCGTGTTTGTGTGTGTGTTCACTTGTACGTCTTTATCATACAGTGTACATTTTATCATTTGGAAGAGTCACATCATTTTGTAATGCAATGAATCTAACCAAACTTTTTTCTGTATAGGGTCATCAGCACATGTCTATGACACCATAAATACAGCTGAGCAGAGTGTGGAAGGTAAAATTCCGTTGTCTGTTAAACTCGTCAATCATTTATTTTATTTTACTTAATTTTGTTAAGGATATGCCTTTGAGATGAGCCTTCTTCAAATGTAGGCCTGTGGTAAAGACCTCAAACAGCGTCTTTCATTTAGAGTTTTTCAACCTCCATACTCTTGAGATATCTGCAGTTTCAATGTTTTCAGCAGGACGTGGAAATGGACAGGAAGACATCACTTACGCTGCAGTTACAGCTAAAATGAAATCGAGGACTAAAGGTAAGTCTATTGGACTCTCAGCTCTATCTCTATCTATTTATCTCTATGTTTATTTTGAAAACTCCCATGATCTTCCATACCTGAACACACACACACTCTCACTCTCTCTCTCTCTCTCCGAGTAGCCAAAAGCAAACAGCCCAAAGAGGATATCGTCTACTCCGAGGTCAAATGTTCCAACATGACTGGTGAGATATTTTTTGTTGTTCATAATTAAGTGTCATTGTCCTGGATGTCTGATGATGCAATACCTAGCTACCATCTGATTGCTAAGAATGTCTGAAATAATTTAGAAAAAAAGAGTACCAGTCAAAATAGAATAGATGAATACACTTTATTGAATTGAAGGAAATTGGATTCAATTAAATTTGCTGTAACTTAAGTTTGATCTCTACATTACAGGTGTCTGAGAACTAAAAGCTTCTTGTGGGAACAGACTGGAACAAACCGTTGGCATTAATTTGCCTCTCCCAGCACCATATTCAAATGTTTACAGATGCAGTATGAGATATATGGAATGGAATAAATATATAGACCCCTGTAGTGTTTGTACACAGATGTGACGTAATTGGGGTGCACGCATTGTTGGAGCAGATTCAACATGTACCGCACATTTGTAAAGAAACTACCCAGGTGTTTTTTTTCCAAAGTAAGAAAATGGATGGTCACTATAACTTAAGATATGAAATGGGCACCACAGACACAATAATTCCTAATGGTGTCCTCAATCCAGTCGATACGCTTAATTTTTTGTAAAAACAAACATCTAATATGTTTCTGGAACACACCATTCCCTTTCGGAATAGCGTAACAAGTGTACTTTTTAGGATCTCTATTTTTTTTTTTTTTTACAAATGTTCATGCTTCAGGACGGCAGGTCTTCTCTCTTTAAGGTCTGCACCATACATGTTTTTTTTTGTTTATAAACACGGTGTTGTGAGGAGGGGCAAGGCACTGGCAGCCAACCACGTGAGCAAATTTTTTGACCGACAGCAGTTTCCAACAATCAGAGGTGGAGTTGTGCGCAGCCAGGGGAAACAAAAATTGTGAACCCATGTATATGTTTGTGTGTGTGTGTGTGTGTGTGTTTGAGTCAACAATGTGCGCACAGTCAGTGATGACGTAACCTATAGTAAACCAGCGCCACCCGCTGGACGTCAATTTTTTTTTTGCGGCGAGTGGTCTGGCCTCGCATCATTGAAGTGGTCTGCCAGGCTTGCCAAGAATCTGGCAAACCAGTCACCAGAGATTTGTTTTGAATCAAAGCGGGCGGGGTTTTGAGGGAGTGACGACGAAGCTCGCAACGTTGGGAAAGCACATCAATGAGAAAGATAGCGCTGATTGGTCAGAGCGCCGGCCTATAGGCACAGGCACGGTTTGAAAGACAACGGATTGTTCTCATCAACAATCTTCGGATGTACTATTCATCGGGGCCAGACTAAATTACACATCCAATCTCACATTTAGGCTGGTTTATCAGGCTAGACGTAACCTCTAAAAGGGTCAATTAGGATCAGGATTACTGATGCAGATGAGCGTCTGTGTTGCTGTATCTGATTCATCATGATATCCAAAGAGTAGTAGAGTAGAGATATGTTGAATTAAGTTAAACTATATCTGTATGTTCTGTATTATATCTGTATGTTTGTCTGTCTATCTGGGTATCTGACGGATCTTATTCATTTTGTTACTCAAGTACTTCATATCATAGTAATAATACATTTGAAATGTTTGATGTGAACAATGTTTTTTAAACTATGTCTTACTTTTCATTGATGCAGTTTGGTTTTCTTCTTGCTTGAATCGACATCTTTTTTATACATTTTTATACATGATACTATAGTGAATTTCACACATAATATTATTCATTTCCTTCCTGACAGCTTTTTTATGTAGCCCACTTTTTATATATTTCATTATTATAGTGACTATTAGCAGGAGACACAGTATAAAGATTATCTTTCATGTGTCTGTCAATAAAAATATTTTTCATCACTTTAATTGTTATTCAATCTCTGTTTTTCTGGTCATTACATGTATAAGTGGAATGTCTGATAGGCTGTTTTCATCAGACATTTTGATGGTAATTCCATTCAAAAGAATTGTTGTAACTGCAGTACTGTGATATCTTAAAAAACTTAATGTGATGAGCCGGTTATACTTCACATCCATAGTGTCCTGTGCAGTGTACTGTGGCTGTCTGTCTGTCTGTAAGGCTATATCCAAAAGTCCCCACTGCTTTCTTATGTAGAAGGCAAAAAATAAGGAAGTGTCTATGCAGTAAATCTGAATACCCTTGTAAGCATTCAACCAGGAGGCGAACAGTAACCGGATTACTTTCTATGTGTATCCATGGGTTTTCAGTGCTTTCAAATACCCAGCTGTGCACACGGATATACATATACGTAGCATGACATATAGCTAGCCCATACATATAGCTGAAGCTGAGATATAGCTAGCCCATTTCTACTCCTGTTCATTTTTATCCATGATGAAATCCTAATGGCTGTGCTCATAGAAGTTGAGGGCATCCTTGCATTAGAGCAGTCACACCACAGGACACCATAAATGGACCTAAGAATTGTGTGACAGAAACATTTCAATGTGTAGACATATTAAGATGTTAATAGTCACCTTAAACTTCCACACCACTCTCCAATAACTGAGGTATAAATGCAGTGAATTTCCTGTGGTGTGACGTTATGTCCTGTGGTGTGACATGCTTAGGCATTGTGTTACTCAATCCTTACTTATTTTTCATGTATCATGCAAGGATATAATATAAGGATACCAGGAGATTTAGCCTATTTGTCACATTCACACAATTATTACAAGTAATACGGTGAAAACATGCAGTGCAATCACAGTTGTCTTCCTGTACGATGCATAGGTGGGGGTGGGTAGTAGTGTGTCGTCTCGTCCAGTTGCAAGGTCCACCGGCTTGTCTTTTTAAATGTTGGTGTTTAGAGTGTAGATGTTGTTTCAGATGGGCTGGTTTCATACAGTCGTTGCTCAGTAACACACCGCACACTGCAGCTTTGGGTCTTCCTTGGCTCCGCTTTAAAAGATCCCGACCTCCAGATATGCAAGGCCATAGGCTATTTGCTCAACTCAACCTCCTCATCCGCATCCACTTTTCTTTTCTCTGCCTTTTCCCCACTAAGCCACACTTTTAAACTAATTTCAGGTTATAACGTTACATTTATTTTTAGCTTTCGCATTTCTGTTACTGTCCCTGCTTGCACCAACCGTTGAAGTGATGATCCCATGGGCAGTCATGGGTGAGCGGTTAGGGCGTCAGACTTGCATCCCAGAGGTTGCCGGTTCGACTCCCGACCCGCCAGGTTGGTGGGGGGAGTAATCAACCAGTGCTCTCCCCCATCCTCCTCCATGACTGAGGTACAGTACCCTGAGCATGGTACCGTCCCGCCGCACTGCTCCCCATGGGGCGCCACTGAGGGCTGCCCCCTTGCACGGGTGAGGCATAAATGCAATTTCGTTGTGTGCAGTGTTCACTTGTGTGCTGTGGAGTGCTGTGTCACAATGACAATGGGAGTTGGAGTTTCCCAATGGGCTTTCACTTTCACTTTCTATGATAGTGATCCCATGATTCCTAAACAGAGTATGTTTGCAACATTTT
This sequence comes from Engraulis encrasicolus, assembly GCF_034702125.1. Taxonomy (NCBI): domain Eukaryota; kingdom Metazoa; phylum Chordata; class Actinopteri; order Clupeiformes; family Engraulidae; genus Engraulis; species Engraulis encrasicolus. The sequence goes on along the minus strand of NC_085877.1, from coordinate 15,225,162 downwards.
CTTTAAAGGCAGAATTTTAATTATCTCAAGCTACATATTTGTTTTCAAACATTGTATTTATAATACATTGTGTTTTTTGTCTTGTAAGTGAAACATTTGGGGAAATTTGTGCTCGCATGCTACCACACTGTCAAAGCTGTCAGCGGTGTGTGTGTGTGTGTGTGTGTGTGTGTGTGTGTGTGTGTGTGTGTGTGTGTGTGTGTGAGAGAGAAAGAGTTTTATTTGGAATGTGTGGCTGTTGGGATGTAAACATGTTGTTTTTAAGCAGAAAAGTATGTTTATCAGCTTAAACTGTGGTGGTTCACTACACCAGGAATTTATCTGGTTTGTCTCAGTTTACCCTGTCTGTGAGGTAAGGCCTAGGACCCTTGACCACCATTTGACATTTTTATTGTCCTTTGCCATGAAGATTTTCTGTTCATTTCCATTGCTGGGTAACATCCTAAATTAGTGGAAAATTTGGAAATGTTACAGATATACGTTTAACTTGGCTAGAGGCGAGGTTATTTTGTTTTTAAAAAAAATGTCACATTAGGATAATATCCCGCTCTCCCCCAACTCCACCTTCTTTGCTTCAGTTTGAGCGTTTGTCAGGCCGTGGTTGCTACAGTAACCGTCAACAATTCTACATGAAGCAACCGGAGACTGAAAAACGCAGAACCTTGAAAGTCTCAAGTGTTGAAGTTGACTACTTTCGGTTGAGTTGATCTGTGAGTGAAACATCAGTCTGGTGTTATGCCTCCAAAGAAAACAGAACGTAAGGTCGATACCGTGGAGGAGATATTCACACTACCTGAAAGCGACAAAGATAGTTTGTTGCAAAAGGAGTAAGTTGGGCTGTCTTGTGTGTTGTCGTTTGGGTAGCCTTGCCAACAATACAAAATCTCACCTGATTGCACCCATCTTCATGTATTGACATCTAGGTATGATGTGCTAACCGATACATTGCTTAACCTCAAGAGGAAACTGGAGCAAATGTATCCTTTAAAACTTGAATGCAACTGAAACGAGTTAATGCAAAACGCCATCTTTGCGCTGTGCCAACTTTCTCTGTAATGACTTTAACATTGCGCAAAGACGGAAGGAAAACGAGTTCCTCCAGAATGAAGTCAACCAGACTCGAATGGAAAGTGTAAGTACTGTAGTAGGGTTATGCAGAGGACTGTGTGGGCAGACACCACACTTTTGCGTAGAGAAAAGAGCTGGTGAACACTGTGCGCGAGCGTTGCGTGCGCCACAGTGCAGCAGCCAACGTCTCCGTTTTCAATGTTGTGCCACCACAGCACGAGTACATGTCATACATGTCGAAGAGAACCCAGAAGCGGCAGAAGGCCATAGTCACACTAAGCGACCAGAATAATCAGCAGCTGGAGAGTCTGAGGGAGCAGAGAGAAGCGCTCCTGGCAAAATCCGAAGAACAGGCTGGCGGTAAATGAACCAGTTGTGTGTGGCAAGTGCAACATGAAAATTAGATTAGTTCACGCACTTTTTTGTATGTTTTAATGACATGGGTGGTTGATTAGTCTGGTAACTTGTAGGCCTAATAATTCAAGATTATGTGGGGACCGTCATTTCCAGGTGAACCTGCACATTTTTATACACCCTGGAATTATTTTTATTGTTAAAGACAACAAAACATACAGCAGAAAACATACAGTAGGCTACATACACAAACGTGCGTCTAGAATAAAGGACGTGGGGATTTAATTTCCCTTCATACAGTATCAATATTTGGGAACATTCTCATCTACTGACCTCAGCTTTTTTTTCCCTCTCAGAGTTAAAGCAGAAAATATTGGAAAAGGAAAATGAGCTTGCTCTACTGAACGTCGAGATTGCTGAGCTAAGAGAGTTTAAGGTATGTATTGAAAGTAAAATCAATAGTGTTACCCTCAGGAATGTTAAGTTTCCACTTTTGTTTCCCGTCTGAAACTCTTTTTAAGAGTCTCTCTCATCCTCTCTGTCCTTCCCTCTCTTCCCTTCCCTTTGATTTCATAAGTAATGACTAAGCAATGACTACAATTCTTTGAACATATTAAATTGTTATCTTGGTTGCATTGGAAAAGAGGACTATGGGGCAGCCCTCGACTGAAGCCATATAAAGCCTGTGCGTTAATCTGGATGTGACTACCCTCACTTGTATTTTCTAATTATGATTCCTGAGTGATGCTGTGATACAGTAATACACTGCATCAGGAATGGGCATATGGAACAGGAATTTAATAGGCTATGTACATGTGTGATATTTTTTACATGTTTAATATGTTGTTCAATAATGTGTGTAATGTATCGTGTATTTATGTATGCTAGTGACCTGAATTCCCCCATGATTAATTAATGTTTACTCTACTCTAGTCTACTATAGTCCAAGTCCATGGGGACCCAGGTTAAGGTCTGACCAGGGTCATGTTCAATCCTACCTCGTCTCTCTCTCCCACTCTCTTCTCCATAATATTATTGTCCTATCATAAAAAAAGGCAAAAAGAGAAATGAATACAGTTAAAGACAAAAGAAAAGAATATCCATAATAAATAAAGGTTTTCTTCCCACGTGTGCTCAAAAAGCAAATGAATAAATGACAATTATTCACAACAAAAGAAAGAACAACAGTAAATCAAGGTTTCCTTCCCTCGTGCACACAGAGCCTGCAGCAGCAGCAGTTGAGCTGCATTGCGGAGCTGGAGCGGGAGGTGGTGACCATGCGCTGTCACCACTCGGAGGCGCTGCAGACCCTCAAGTCCGACTTCCTGGCCGACAAGGAGCGCTACCAGGCCCAGGCCCAGAAGGAGGTGCACGAGCTGGCTTTGGCTGCCAACAAGGTGGGTACAAGCAGACACACTCACACACACACTCACACACGCACACACACACACACACACACACACACACACACACACACACACACACACACACACACACAGAGTTGCATGTAATTTGTTGGCATGCATACATGTGTTAACCTGACTTTCGGCAGATGGTATGTTTCGCCTTCGTCGTCATGATACCATCTGGGATACCCTCTGACTATCCATTTCTCTCTCTCTATCTATCTCTCTCTCTCTCTACTCCCAGGAGGCGTCCGAGTGCCTTCGCTCCCACACCCAGGAGGTGGCCCAGGAGAACCGGCAGCTGCGCGGCGAGCTTCAGCAGCTGATCCAGCGTGCGCACGCCCTCCAGAAGCACCAGACCCACCTGCGCTCCCAGGAGCGCCAGCTGCTCCTGGAGAAGGAGTACGTGCAGGAGCTGCGCAGGCTGCGCGCCGCGCCGCACTCCCAGAGCCGGCCACAAGAGGGAGCCGACCAGCCGGCCAGCTAGCAGAGAGACCCACCGACCCACACTAACAACAATACACAGGCTGAATCTGAAGCTCTGGAAGAGGAGTGGCTTGTGTATTTATTTGATGTTTATTTTCTTCTTTTTCTTCCGTTCTGTAGGGTTTGTGTTTTCAAGGTGTCCAAGAGGAAATATTTAGTAAAACTGTCCTCGTAAAGATGCAGATGTTGTAGTGTGACTTTGTGACTTTTTGGGAGTTGTTGTAGTTGTGCAGTAAGCTAGCCGTGACCCACGGGTTAGGAAATGGGATTTAGATCAGGGAGTTGCCGGTTCCAATCCTACCCTTCCATCCCATTCCATGGCTGAGGTGCCCTTGAGTACGGCTCTTAAACCCACACTGCTCTGTGTGCCCCACACTGACATAACCAATATCATGTACTTAAAAGAACTAAGTCGCTTTGGATGAAAGTGTCAGCTAAGTGTAATAATGTAAAGTAATAAAGTTGTGAGAACTACAAAGCCACAGTATATTGAGTTGCCAGCTACTCCAGGAGAAGGAGTACATGCAGGAGCTGTGAGCTGCGAGCTGCACCGCACTCCCAGAGCCGGCCACAAGAGGGAGCTGGCCAATTGACCAGCTAGCTGAGAGACCCACCGACCCATTGTTCTACCTCAGCGGTGAGGGCAGGTAACCCCTGGGGGGTTGCTAGGGGAGCCGTGGCAGGTTGAAAGAAAAAGTATTGCAAAACAAAATCTTTTCATTTGTGCCATAGGCAACACTGCTACATTTATTACATTTTCTGTTGTAGTTGCATGGAGAGAGGTGCACTTAATGACTAATGAAAGGGGTCCACAAAAAGATAGTGTGGCATGACCCATGTCAGGGGCTGGAATCTATTGGTACTGTATATGGGGGGCCTTGTCATGGTAAAGTTTGGGAACCTCTGCTATACTTCACACAGCCACAACCACTATGGACAACAAGCAATGTGCTGAATCTGGAGCAGGGGGTAGCTTCTGAATTTACAGTAGCCTATTTGACGGTTGTCCAATCTTTTGGTTAATGAGATTTCTGTTGTCTTTTTCTAAATTCCCTGGGGAAAAAAACTTTTCTTGTTAAGCTCTCAGTAAAATGCATGAATAAGGATGGTGTAGTATGATTTTTTCCCCTGAACTTAACTTATGTCAAAGTTGGGTGCTTCTTTGCATATCAAAGCCAGCCAGGCTGAGAGAAGGGTCCTCTTCTAGCAGCAGTTACTGCAGCAGGGGAGCTACTGTTTCCGCTGCAGGGTGACCACAAGCAAAACCACATGTGCCTTTGCATCGACCTAGTTGCACCTGCTTTTGCAAGCTTCGGCCTCTCACTTGATCCACTCTCAGCTGAGCTTGCTCTCCGTTCTCATAAAAAGACAAAATAGTAGTAGTACTGTACAAGTAGTAGTAGTGGTTGGTAGTAGAAGGAAGGGACAAACGGATATGTTGTCCCGGGCCCAGGGAGATAGGGGGCCCAAAATTGGGCTCTCATTGCATTGTATGGATTGGGTTAGGGGTCTTTTCAGATGACTTTGTCCTGGGCGCAGCAAAAGCTGTCAGAGGCCCTGGTAGTAGTAGTAGTAGTAGTAGTAAGAGTAGTGGCAGCAGTGGCAGTGGCACCATGTTGTAAACTAAAGGTATGTTGCATTCACTCGCTTATGATCAAGTTGACACCATTGCAGATGCTGAGCATACAAGCATATATATAGTACACGCTAGAGTGTGAATTTCCTTCAGTAACCAGTCTGAGAGAGAGAGAGAGAGAGAGAGAAGAGAGAGAATTACACATAGCAGGTCATCGAACAACCCCCACAGGATCTGCATCACTTTGTGGTAGCCCATGCCCTGGCAAGACGTATCGTGTGACACACATTTTCACACTTCTCATTAGAGGTAAGTTATTTTTTTAGCCAAGCCATTAAATTCAGGAGTGGTCTTATATGGTAATGCTAAGCATGTATAATAGGCTATATATAATTGAAAGTGTGTGTGTGTGTGTGTGTGTGTTTATGTGCATGCATGTCTTTTGCGTTACATTATATACCGCATTGTAGGATACATTACATGTGCAGTTGACATCAATGTTTCCCAAATTGTGGGCTGGGGCCCGCTGGTGGGCCGTGAAGGTATTCCAACTAGGCCCTGAAATTATTTTCTAAAAATCTAAATGTTATCTATGTGTGTGTTTCTGTTGACTGTTGTTTATGTATTGTACGGAAGGGACAAACAGATATGTTGTCCCGGGCCCAGGGAGATAGGGGGCCCAGAATTGGGCTCTCATTACATTGTATGGATTGGGTAGGGGTCTTTTCAGATTACTTTGTCCTGGGACCAGCATTATGTCAGAGGTGGACTGCTGACATTCATGAAAATTTCAAGATGCCCCAAGTTGGAAGAGGTTGGGAACCCCTGTTGTGGATTGTATTTGATACCAGAGTACTCTAAGTGTTGAATTAACACTGCATTTGTGTCTGCTGTGGACATGAGGAGATGAGGTAGCCTTTTCACACCCGTCATGATCATGTCTTTCAGTGATGGGGGAATTCTCCATGATTACTCTGTTCCTCTCCTGCTGGATGTCAGCCCCGTCAGGTAAAAGTGCAAGGATACACTTTACTTGATGCCGACATCACATGTATGACATGACAGTGTTATACCGGTAATAGTGTCAAAACAGTGTTGTGACACTGTTGAGTGACTGTTGATGAGTTATAAACATTATGTCAATGTCATAAACTTTTTATGGTCATGAAAAGTTGACATTTTTAGAGTTTACTTTACCCTAACCGAATGGCACTTATTGGCAATAGTCATAACATTTTCATTGACATAATGTTCATGACAGGTCCAGGGACCATGACTGTGTTGCAACACCGTTATGACACTGTAATGACATCGCTATGACGGCAGCGTCAAGTAGAGTGTTACCAAGTGCAGTGCCGCATAAAAAGATTTCAACATTTAATGATATTCTGAGAAATTGAATTCTAATTGGCTTGGGGGTTTTTCACTTTAGCAACAGGCCTGGAAGTGTTGACCCACCAGCATCGTGTCACTGCCCTAGTCAGAGACGACATCCTGCTGCCTTGTCACCTCATGTCCAATGACACCGCTGACACCATGACGGTCACCTGGAGGCTAAACAACACAGACAGACTGGTGCACCTCTACAAAGGCGGACGTAATGTGAATGACCGACAGGACCCGGTCTACAGAGACCGGACCGCGCTGTCCAAGGTGGCCCTCAACACAGGCAACGCTTCATTTAGTCTAGACACATTTTTCATATTTGTGAATGTTAGAAGCATTTTTTTAGTAAAAGTTGGGAACCTATGTACTTAACATAATTTAAGTGTGCTGAATTCAACTAGACTGGTTCCCAAGCTGGATTTTGAGGTTTTGACAGTTAAATTTGAAAAACAAAATGGCTGCCAAAATACGCTATTTTTGACAGAGCATTTTTACCAAGTATTACTGTACTTGGAAATAAATGCTCTTTTCTAACATTTTGTGTCCCAATAATATTTATTGATGAATGTATCTACTATAGAGGATTTTAAAAAGTATAAAATAGCTTCTAGAATGCTAATAATGCTAATTGTAGGTGTTAGCCTAAACGTTTCAAATACTTTTCTAATAAGATATTTGTAGCCTATGTGTGTTTATATGGTTAAGAAAATTGATATAAGTATTTTAGAAATACTTAGCATAATGTGCAGTATTTAGTGTTTCCAAAAAATCACTTAAAGTTGCTATTAGCTCTCTGAAAACTGTCCAGAAATCGCTAGATGACACCATGATATTACATATAACACAAGTTATTTTGTGTCATTTTGAAAAATGTTCAGACATATTTTACATATTTTATAAGATACTATTGCATACATTTGAGATAGTCTATACATGCTACTCAGCCTGATTGTTAGTGGCCAGACATCTCTTGAATTTGATGGAATTGGTAGCAAGGAAAAACCTGCTCAAAGTACAGTTCTGAATGAGGCTTAAGTCCTTGTTTATTGTGTCAGTGATGGCAAAAAATGGACTCCGAAACATGTCGGTCTTGCTTGTACTCTTCTTCAAGCTATTGGGTAAAAGACCTAATACGACAATTCAACCTGGCAGGTCATTGTCTGAGTTACAACCAGGTCCTCCAAGTCCAGATCCTCCTTAGCTGAGAGCACTGTAAAAACACTAAACCAAGAGAATGGTGCCATTATTCCAACAAACATTGCGGCAGATAAATTCATCCACTACACATGTGATACTGACATTGACATCCTGGATGAAACACTTGATGGGAAGAATACTTCCCATGCAACACAAATGGCAGCATGGCAGAGAGGCCAACCAATTGATGATTCTGTTAAAGATATGAGGTGTCCACTAGACATAGGCCCTACATTAAATTTGCCAAATGCCCTGATGGAACTACATCCTCTCAGGATTACTCCTAGGACATTCAAACCAACTTTTTCAGCACCCATTGCTGAATCATGCTTTGGAAAATCTGGAGAGGAGCATAAGTATGCTAAACAAGCAAAGGCCACGGACCTAGCTTTCTTCTTGCACTGTCAAAACTTAGACATGAAGACTTCTTGGTCAGTGTTCAATCAGTCACTGTCATCAAAGGAACAACAGACTGCTGCGTTGTATTTGCCAATAGTCCTACTATGCGCTACTGCACACGTTTTGCACACATTTTGATACTTTGAATACAAATGCATTGTCATATCTTCACATTTTGGACAGGAACATACAAGTTTAGCCAGATTCTGATCAGGCTATGAAGTGGGTAAAATGTCACAGGCAATAAAAGAGCATCATTGCGATCACCGAGACAGCCTCAGCTTTGTGTAGGTGGACACTCTCTTTTAACCTGAGATCACACATTGAAGATCAAACATATGGAATGTACAGTGTCCTCCATGGCAGCAAGAAACTTCACAATGACGGAACCTACTCACCGCAGATTAGAAACAATACGGAGTAAAAGTTCTTTACACACATTTGTGCGTACCCAGTTCCTTGGACTCACGTCTCCTGACTGAGGTCACGAGTACCCTGAACGACACAAGTTACGAGAGCTTGACTAGTTCTAGCCCGCTCTGTTCCTTTGTTCTCTTGACTACGGTCGACTGCTGGCAACGAATTTCAGTGGAGTCAGACTCTGACTCCCCCCTGGCAAAGCGCTCCGATCTCCCGCCTACGGTGGACGACTCTTTATCCCAACTCCCTGCCACCACAGAAAATCTCATACAGCATGGACTGACCACCACCCTAGTGACTGATGTGGCTGCCTCGGAGCCCCTTGGACATCACCGCAGGCCACTGCGCTTGGCATGAAAGCGCACCCTGTCACCAGACACGGCACGCTTGTAGACTCCAAAAGTCCTGCATAATGCACCACGAGCGCCTTCGCCTGATGCCTCCCTTTTTCCCCTCCTGCAAGGAGGCGAGATTTCTCAGGGTTTGTCCAAACTTAACCCACGGGGCTCAGGGGCCTCAGCTGAGAGCGTAGGGGCTTCGGCCCCTCCTGCTACTTTCCTCTCTCCTGCAGGTTCGAGTCTGGCACCGGACCAGGAGGACATCCCCCAGCCCAGGGGCCACCTGCCCCTATGAGTCTGGCAAGGGAACATTTTAAACCTAACCGGTTTTCTGGATAACGTTATCTGGACAATTCAAGGGGCCAGGGGCTCAATCTACTGGGACACTGTATAAAGTGGTCTGTCCTCGAACGCTACTGTGACCAACGCGACAAGACAACTTCTCAGTGTTCAGTACCGATGGTGTTGTCCTTTCTACAAGACTTATTGGGGGGAGACAATGCTTTACCATTTAAGTCTACTTTGCAGCGATTTCATTGTGCCATGTAGGATTCAGTTCCAACACTCTGAGTGCCCATCCACTAGACACTTATGCCCCGTGCTACGTCACCTGGGATATCTCTCTAGTACTAGAGGCTATGTGTGGGGCCCCTTTCGAGCCCCTCCAAGAGGGTCTCTCCAAACTGCTTTTGCACACCACCTTTCAGATCCGTGGAAGAGGGGACAACACAACTTGTGCCCTGTGCACGCTTTACGCATGTACATGAACAGTACAGCTGTTTGTGTGCTTCATCAAGCCCTCTACAGNGCTCACAGTTTTAAAATAGAGGTCTCCAAATGTTGGTTCAAACCATTGCCCTGGCACATGAGTCCAAGGGTCGCCAACCCCCGGCTCAGATTAGGGCTCACTTTACCAGTGCGGTCTCTACATCTTGTCCTCTCTTCAAGGGTGCAGCAGTTTCAGACATATGCAGCGGCTGGTTGGGCCAACCCCGCCACCTTTGTCCGGTTCTACCGGCTAGATGTGTCCACATTGCCACAGGAACATAGGGTTCTGTGCACGACTACTGATTGCCTGTAGGGTGATAGGAACGCTATCCTTACAGGAGGCTCTTGGAGTTCTGTCTAGTTTGGACCAGCAATCGGGAGTGATTTGTAACTCTCCCATAGATATGCAAACGATTCGACTGAAAGAGAACATTAGGACATGCATATGTCCCTGGTTCTCTGAAGGAGATGAGTGAGCCATGTCTCAGGACACCTCGTTGCCGACAGCTGAATAGAGGTTTGGCATCAAAGTGGCTTATTTTCGGTTTTGAGAAAGTGGACATCCCGCTCACCCGTGGACACGACGCAGTTGATGGGACCTTTGGCGTGATTGCAAAGGTCTTCAGCTAATCGTACAGTGAGAGTGTGCTCCCATAGAGATGCTCACTCATCTCCTTCAAAGAACCGGGGACATATTCATGTTCCAATATTTAGGTTTTTTTTAGATAATACTATCTTCTTTCTCTCTCTCTTTTTCTTTCCAAATCTTATTGAATGACAATTGTGTATGATAATGTGCTTTACGGAGGCTATTGCTATTGAATGCCAGTTTACGAGGATATCACATTATAAAAAAGGCATAATTATAGTAATTTTTATCTTTTTGCCATGACATTTTGCCTTTGTGTAAGTGTAGAATACATCTTAAATGCAAATATGTGAGCATTGCACATTTATTTCCATGGAGAAGTGATACTTTCTAACGTATTCTGCCCAAAATCAAGAATTTCGGCGGCCATTTTGTTTTTTGCCCATTTCATGGTCAAAAACTCAAAATTCAGCTTGGGAACCAGGCTAGCTGAATTCAGGGTACTCTAATTGTCTTAGAAAACTAGGTTCCCAACTTTTACTAAAAAATGCTTCTAACACCCTTATAAAGGGCCTTTTTCTGGAAATGCTTCTAGTCTAATTGACGCTTCACAACGTCCACATGTCCGATGGGGGAGACTACACCTGCTCTGTCCAGACTGGAAACAAGTCATACCAAGCTTTGACACGGCTTCAGGTCGAAGGTAAAGGGGGTGGAATACAGAATGTGTTAAAGGGGCGTCGTGACAACTTATATCTCATGTGTACTAGCTTGAATTGCCGCCATGGCTCTGTTGATCGTCTCTGTCTGTTAAATTAGAACAGCATACTTGTTTGACAGTTAAATTAGAACACCCCACATGCGAGTAAACAAGCAATTGCTTGTAATAAAATAAAATGTATACTGTGTAATACAATAAAATATGCACTTATGGCCATTGGTCTGAAAAACCTAAAAAATACATGTTTTCCATCTGGAAAACAACTTGGCCCACTGGGAAATGGGCCTGCTCATATTGCATCACACCACGTCTGTAAATTGTTGCCTTTCAGGCAGCCTGTTGGGTGTAGATTTGCTATATAATATACTAAGACAATCTGTTTGTTGGGACATAGGTTTTCAAACAGAGCGATAGCAGCATGATGACTATTAATAGAAATGTAATGATAGACTTATTTTTGAGCATTTTTGGGCTGTCATGGGCAAGCGGTTAGATGGTCAGGCTTGTAGCCCAAAGGTTGCCAGTTTGACTCCCGACCCGCCAGGTTGGTGGGGGGAGTAATTAACCAGTGCTCTCCCCCATCCTCCTCCATTGATGGAGGTACCTTGATCATGGTACCGTCCTGCCACACCGCTCCCTTAGGGCACCGTTTGGAGCTGCCCCCTTGCATGGGTGAGGCATACATGCAGTTTCATTGTGTGCAGGCAGCACTGTGTGCTGTGTAGTGCACAATGGCAATGGCTGGGATTTCACTTCACTGTCACTTTTTTCATTTGCCTTAAAACAAATGATAGGCAAGGTGTCCGTGCAGGGCCCTGCCGGACCCGTCACTGCCACGGTGGGACAAGACCTTTACCTTCCCTGTCACCTGTCACCCAACTTCACCGCTGAGGGCATGACCATCAGCTGGCTTCTGAAACGCACAGGCGCGCTGGTGTACAGGTACAAAGACGGCTGTGATGAGGGTGGGCTGGGCGCCTACCGAGGCCGCGTGGCTCTGCTGAGGGAAGAAGTCAGAAGAGGCAATGTGACATTGAGGCTCACCAGCGTCAAGCTTTCAGACGAGGCAGAGTATGTGTGTTCCATTGAAGATGAGCACTACTGGCGTGGCAACATATCAGTACAGCTAAAAGTCAAAGGTAGGAACCCTTAATTTGTGTGCAGCAAGTTTTTCCAACAGTGAAATGGGAATATTTTTGTCTGTCTGTCTGTCTGTCTGTCTGTCTGTCTGTCTGTCTGTCTGTCTGTCTACCTTGCAGTCATTAATTGTGCATCCAGTAGCATTAGTTTCACACCAAAGTATTTTGTTATCTACAACTGGACTGACTGCTGTAAATTATCATTGTCATTCTAGTAAATGCAATTGTGATTTTTTTTCCACCAAGAAAAATATTTCTTGGCCAAGTTGATACATATTATTATTATTATTATTATTATTATTATTATTATTATTATTTTAAACATAGTGAAATGGTAACCTTGAACATTTAAAATTGGTATATTCTAATCTTTCACCCCTTTTTTCCACATTTCTGTGGGGCTACAATGCGTGTAGTGAGGCCTATCGTGATGGGCCCTGTCCATCGCGTTACTGCAGTAGTCGGGGAGGACATCCTTCTGCCCTGTTACCTCGTACCCAACAACAGGGCTGAGAATATGACAGTCGAATGGATTCAACACAGCACGGGCAGACTGGTGCACCTCTACAAAGGTGGACGCAACATGAATGACCGACAGGACCCGGGCTACAGAGACAGGACTGCCCTGTCCAAAGTGGCCCTCAACACAGGCAACGCTTCACTGCAGCTAACCAACGTCCACATGGCCGATGATGGAGACTACTCCTGCTTAATTGGAGATGGACCCTGGAAGCATCAACTGACCATGCATGTTGAAGTCAATGGTATGCCAAATCAGTGACATTTGTTTTGTTTGTTTGTTTGTTTTCTTCATCTATTTATTCTTCGTATAGTGAATTCTACAGTTGTGTTGCATAGTCCGCTGTAATGTATTTCTATCAAGAGCTTGTTGAACATGGAAATCTTTAGACTTTGCTCATCAAAAGGCCTAACTGTTTCAAACAAGATGTCTTAGGCAACACTACTGTCCCTTCATATGCTGAGGTGGCCTCTATTGCTTCATCTAAATCTCTGCGGCACAATAAGACCGCAGTCTTAACTGCAGGCTTAACTGTCAGAAAATACTTAACTTATTCAAGAAGTCACTTTCGCAGTGCAAGGTGAAACTATGGCAGAATGTGTTGAACAGATATCAGACTGAGGTCATTGTGATCTGGGTGTTTGTGCATTTCAGGCAAGCGGATTGACACAGCGCACTCGTGGAAGGCTGGTTTCGGCATCATGTTTGTGCTGGCTCTGGCCCTGGCCACCGCACTTGCTGTGCTGCTGTATCGTGTCCGACGCAGACTGAAAGGTAGAGTCTGATTTTTGCTGTTGCATTGTTCTTAGATGTAGTAGCGTATTAAACATACAGTGCCAAATAAGAGAATGCTCCAAAAGTGTTTGATCACCAACATTCTGTAGACCTACAATGTTACCATTGTAATGTTACCGTTGTATTACAACTTCACAATCCATTTAGATTAAAATGTCTGTGTTTATGTGTTTTCAACAGACAAGTATGTCTTAAAACAGTACGCTGGTGAGTTGAACTTTAATATACATTTTTTATAGTGAATTGTGCAATTTGGAAAAAATATTGTAACACTATAGCCACATGTTATTTTTATATTTTTATATATAATTTTTAAGGCTTTTATTCATATATTTATGGATAGGTTTTGTTTGCTTGTGATAGTAAAGATACAGGTTATATTCCTTAAAAGTTTGGGAATAAAATCCATTCTATGATCTACATATTTTCATTTTAGAAACACAGGAACTGCGGCAACTAAAAGGTTGGTTACCTTACTTATATTGTACGTATGTATGTACATATACTGTATGTGTGAAAACACAGCAATTGTTTATACAACCCCTGGCAAAAAGCATGGAATCACCTATTGTAGAGGATGTTCATTCAGTGGTTTTAATTTTATTGAAAAAAGACAGATCACAGACGTGACGCAACACTGAAGTCATTTCAAAGGGGAACTGTCTGGCTTTAAGAAACACTAAATACTCAAGTTTATGGTGACATTTGGACAATTTTCAGATCCATTCAGTTGAAGGGATGCTTCGGAATGATGACAAAATTTCTTGAAATGGTCATGTACCTGGTCATTGAGCAAAACCTGTGAATATATTCTTTGAAGATAAACACATACGGTCAAGTGTCAAGGCTTACAAATAGCCTGGAACTCAAATCCAAGAGAATATCTGTGGTGGAAGTTTAAGCAAAATGGTCAGTGGCAAAGCTTCAACCTGCAAAGATGATCTGGCACTGCAATCAGATATATTTGGAGTAGGGTACCACTTCTTCTCAATAATCCCATGCCTCAGAGACTGTAGATTGATCTAAAATCCAGAGGTGGTGCAACAATATTTTGAGTGCTTTTTTGTTTTGATTCCATATTTTTCCCCTCAGAGTTGAGTGATTCCATATTTTTTTTCTCTGTGCATGCTCTAAACAAGTAGCCATTACTTACTAACAAAATGGCTTTTTGTTATTTCTTTAAGTGTTTCTTGAACCAGACAGTTGTCCTCTGAAATGACTTCAGTGTCGCAGCTGTGATCCGTCTTTTTTTCTATTCAATTAAAACCACTCAATGGACATCCTCCACGACAGATGATTCCATACTTTTTGCTAGGGGTTGTAAAAGGGACCTCATTGATGTGCAGATCATCCTTGTATCTTTATTAATATTTTTTTTCACCATTCCAGAAACTGAAAAGATAACGGTGTATGTTGGTGAGTGATATCACACTTATTTAGATGGCCTACAAAAATAGGACTATATGAATTTGTGGGACAAACATGTGACTTATCTTGTATTGTGTCATTATTAATACCATGAAAATTAGATGGTATAAAATGACATCTGGTTATATGTTTTTTTGCACATGTTATGTAATATGTTAAGTCTAACAAATTATTTCACCTCCCCCAGATGAGAGAGAGACAATAAACAGAAGGTCTTTGGAGTTCAAAGATGTTCAGGAGATGAGGCGCTTTGGAGGTCTGTAAACTGTGTGTGTGCCTGCGTGCGTGTGTGTGTGCGTGCGTGTGTGCTCACATAATGAACTGCATCTGTATGAAAGGCGCTGTACAAATAAACTTACAGTATATGCACACATACATATACACAAGGTAAGGCAATTCAGACAATTAGATGTTACCATTCAAGACTGATCTAATCTAATCCTGTCTATAGCTAGACCTGTTTCACAAATACTTGGTGTGAAGTCTAGGACTGGAATAGTTATGATTTGATTGCTTAAGCACATATGATATTATTGCCCATATCATACAGAAGCCACCTTTTTTGCTTTCTCTCCAGTGAATGTAACCCTAGATCCTGCCACTGCACACCCCCAGCTCCTCTTGTCTGCCGATGGGAAACAGGTGAGAGGGGGATAGATGATTTAGTGGCATGTGGCACATGCCAATCCAGTGGGGTCACATGATGCTATTCTTCGTTATGGTAGGCTCCTACGGCCATGTTTGTCGAACCGTGCCTATACCACAGCTCATTCCTAACCTGTCAGTGAATAATTGGGCATTTCTCAAAGACTAGTGTGCATCCTTCAAAGTGTATCAGACTTCGTAATCATGCCCAGTGATTGGATAGTCTTTTGGTGAACTCTGCAGAGTATCCAATCACTGGCCGTGACTAATTAGACTGACACACTTCCAAGGCTTATACACTAGACTTTGGGGAATGCCCAATGTGTGTCCACCAACCTGTAAGCATGTCGAACTGTGCCAAGACCAAACCCCATTCCTAGCCCTAACCTGTCAGTGAATAATGTGTGTCCATCAACCTAAGCCTGTCAGTAAAGAAATGTTTAGGGGAGAAAAACATAGCTTTCCTTTGACATGCCACTACCGCATGTCACATGCCACTAAATCATCTAACCCTTACACAAACAGGTTGTCTGTGCAGAATCGCTGCAGAACGTCCCACCCAGCAAGGAAAGGTTCGACACGGAACTCTGGGTCTTGGCACAAAAGAAACTCACCCATGGTTATTTTGAGGTGCTGGTGCAGGGGTGCCGAGACTGGACCGTGGGCGTCGTCCCAGAGCTCATGGACCGGAGTGGGCCTCTGAACTGTACCGCGGCCGACCTTTTCCTGGCGCTGCAGATGCGCAACGGAAACTGTTACGCTACTGAGTACGGTACCCTCGTTCAACTTAGGGAAGATATCCAGAGAATTGGGGTTTTCGTGGGCTATGGTGGAGAGGTTAGCTTCTACGACGTGGACGACAGTCGCGTTGCGCTCTTGTACTCCTTTACTGAGTACTACGTCAATGAAACCGCAACTCTCCTCCCAGTCTTCAGTCCAGGGAGTGGGGACGTCCCGATGATCATTCTCCCGACGTGGGACGTGGAGTTCAGGCCTTTGCTGACTTATGAGGTCAAGTCTGACAAAATAAAGGTCGAGAACTTTCTCACCGGCAAGTACTTAAAGGATAAAATGGTGTTGTAGTCCTACCTGTGAAGTCAGATCAGATGCAATATATAATCGAGTAAGCTGATATAATGAATCCTCAAATTTGTGAAAAATGTCTTGCATCAGAAAACAGAAATTCCTTAAAGCTTTAAGACACCCTTTTGAATGTTTTTGAACAGTGATGATACTGTTGGACTATTGGACTAATGGGATAATTTTGCTTTCCCATTGTTTATTTCACGTTTCATATTCTACTGTATTTGCAAGTTTATTCGCAATGTGTTCTCACCTGCACTTAAATCAACTACAAGTCACACCAGACCCTTTTCTTTCTGCATTGGCATATTATGAACAAAAAAAACTGTCATGTTATTGTTTGCCTAGCCTTAGCTCATTTGCTTTAACTTGGTCATTGTTTTTTAAAAGATATTTTTCTGGGCTTTTTGTGCCTTTTTTGATGACAGGACAGTAGAGATTATGGTGCTGTTTCCACGTAGTAATGGTGGGGTGGCGTCCGCGCCAATGTCTTATCCTGTGCGTATCGCTCGGTGCGTAATTCCAAGAGCAGTATGATAAAGGGAAGAAAGGAGTTGCACACTGGAGCTGGATGCAAAATCAAAAATTGTAGTAAACAAAGCCGAAAAATGTAATGTTTCCACGTAGCAGGATATTTTTTTAGCAGGGTATTTTTTTCTCCTGCTACGTGGAAACGCAACATGTGGATAAAAAAAATCCTCCATTGTAACAAATGCGTTTCAGACCCCTAAACAGGATATTTTTTTCTCCTGCTATTTTTTTCTCCTGCACCTCGATTTTTAAATATCTGCTACGTGGAAACGGAAGGCCAAAACCAATGCAAAACCAATACAAGCCGGAGAAAAAACTATCCACATATAAAAATATCCAGCTACGTGGAAACGGCACCTATGACAGGAAATCAGTGGGACGGAGAGATGGGGGCAACGTTGGGACATGACTCAGGTCGGACTCGAACCCTGGGTCCCCATGGGCATGCAAGCCCAAATGTGTGGGAACTTGGTCATTGTTATTGGTTATTATCAAAATGTGTTTCAAGCACAAGAACAAGCTTTAGTCACGTGGGAGCAGTACACCACTGTGTACACCACTGTGCAGTACACCACTGTATCAGTCGGATGATCAAATATCAGTTTGCCTTTTGGAGGGCACACAACGTATATCTATTGACCTTGCTCATGATCCACCATGGTGAAACGCCACCACTATCAACTTAAAGTCCTGTTGGATGTACAGTTACCATTTGTATGCACATGAACAAGTTGTTCCTTTGAAGTATGTTAGGTACGGTAATCAGGGGTAGACAGATCTGAATTTCTCCTATTTCACTTGCCATGCCATGGAAACTTCAGGCCTGTCACATACAGACAACCAAATTGTTGGCAATTACCTAGGGCCTACAACTGAAAGGGGGCCCCAAGTCCCTCTTTTCCTATAGGGCCCTCAAACACCTTGAACTGGCCCTGGGTAAACTCGCAACAGTATTGGGTATTTCGTATTGTAACTTCTTCTTCAAGTTTGAACCAAGGAAGGAGATTTTTTACACATGTAGTCTTTAAGAGACAATTTCCTAGTCTGTCTGTGCTACATGGCTTTCATGTGGAGGTCTCAAGTCTCTTCCTTTTTCTCTGTGATCTTTGGCTGTTCTTACATCAGCCTCCCTGCTGTCTGCTGTGAAACTCACTGAAATATTCAGTGTTGAGTTGTGGTGTGAATGTGATGTGACCACCTGTCGATGTACTGTACTTGGCGCCCAGGACTTGTCAAGCCAGGGCCACTGACAGCTTTGGGCCCGGGACAACTCTTGTGCCCTGTCAGCTTCTCTGTGTCTGGCAATGATCAACGAACGTTTGATGCATGTCTATATCCTGATAATGTTCTGTACATGAATGGTGTTTTTAATATTAATTTTGTATAGCAAAGGCCCGCTGCAACTGTCAGACGAGTTCCTACGTTATAGCCAAAGGTTTACAACTGTTACTTGTATAGCTGTTATGTGATAAATGAATTATGTGGGTATCTTTTCATCATAATTTTCTGCACATGACTGTTTTAATATTAACCTTGCAGTCTACACATGTTCAATTTGTTTGTTTTGTTTGTTTGTTATTTAAATGTTGTGAAGTCTGCTGAGTGATTGACAGCTGTCATCTCCTGCTCCTGCCTTTGAGATGATTTAAAACCTCCTACCCATTTGCAGAGCATTTGACAGCATTTCCAGTCTTGGCCTGTATACATTTTGCAATCTGTGTTTTTCAAATAAAATGATAGAAACAGATTTCAAACTGAGCTGAGCCCTGAGGAAGGTCAGTAGACCGAAAGCTTGGCCTATTATTAAAAAGAACACAAAGGGCATTTAAGTGTGCAGACATTTTTCTTTCAATTTTACACAGTTTTTGTTTATGTTTGGCACCTTTTAATCGAGAGTGTGTTGTGATCCGGCTAAACACTTAGAAACAGATTTCAATAAAATGCTGTGTTACAGTGTAACATTCATGCATGTCATGGTGATAAGTCGGAGAGAGACACGGGCAGCAGCCAGGGTTTTAATAAGAGGTAGCACTTTTAATGCGCATTCTCACCACACATACTTACTGCACACTGTCATCCACATACACAAACACAGTATAAGTATTCAAAAAATGTGCATTTGTTTCATTATTATATATAAATTATAAAAATAAAACATATACAACATATCTGTACAACAGTTAAATGGATTCTGTTTTTTTTTCATAAAGTAACTGAAGAGAAGGTAAAACCTGGTACAGACATATTTGTAACATAGTAAAACCAAGTTTATGCTATTGATGATTTTTTTACTCACCAGACCCACCTATGCTTTGAACGAATCTGTGTACAGTTTTACAGGACACCGAGGGTGAATTTTTAAAGGGCTACAGACAGCAGAGCTGTGAGGCCCTGCCGCATCTGGTGACGGTTTTGAGATGGTCTGAAGACACCACAGATGCATTGTTGGCAATGTAGTCCACATGTTGCATCTACACCTGGCATTCATATTGGAGTGTTCGTACCAGTGACTACAGAATGCTGACAAGACAAGCTACATTATGCCACGGATACCATTCCGAGTATTACCTTCACCGAGTCAAATGTTGAAGTGAATAAACCTTAAACAAAAGCAAATAAAAAATACAATAGAGGGAGAAAAAATCCTTCACACAGACTTTGACCAGAGGACTTCTAATAACCAGATGCATTCTAATGAAAGAAAAACAACATCTCCCCCTAGTGGTTGTTTTGTAGTAGCTCACTGTATGTCACAGTAATCAGGCTTTTCAAAGAGTTCACTGAACTCTTTTACGTTTTTAATGACTTTAGACATCTGCCTTGCGTTCAAACTTCACACCGTCACATGACTTGTGATCACAGTCATTACTCAGCATACCTCGATTTTTTGTCTTTTTGGATATATACTCAGCAGTTCAGTAGCAACCCTTTGCTTTGGTGGTCGGCCTGTCCTTAGAATAGAAACAGAAATGTCCTTCCAGTACTTCATTCTTCTTTAGCAAGAATAATTTCTATTGCAACATATGGGGCACAATCTCACATGTCATTTCTCTTCCTTTATAATAAATATATTCCCAAAAAAACAAAAAAAACATCGCACGATCTTGGTCCATAGAAGATAATCAGACAGTAACACAGAGAATGGGGTCTGCAATGTTCAGGGCTTGTTTTTTTCGGCGCCATGATTTCTTTATACGGTTGCAGTTTGACCTCTTAGAAATACAGTTAGTTAAATTAAAGAAAGATTGAAAACAGAAAACAAAAATACATGACTTCATTGTCTTTCGTCAACACCTCACATGCCACCTCTGCTGCCTCCAGTGAAGTGAATCCAGAGACCATTTCCAACACACACGCACACGCACGCGCACACACACTCCCAAGGGTTGTCATGCTGTTTTGTCCGGTCTAATAGGTCTTATCAGTCTCTGCTGTTTGTCTCTGGGACCAACCACATCATGTCCGGCAGCCCTTTTTTTGCCAGTCTAGTTGCCATGGCATCTGAGGCTATCCTGGTTGGTATCCCGGAAACCATACGGTGGTGGCGATAAGCAACCGGCCCCTTCTGTTCTGTTTGGCAGTCCTGTGGGGCCTGCTTTGCTTCATGTCAGAAGTCCCTGATTGCATCACTTCCTGTTGGCCAGTTAGCGCGTGTGCGTGTGTCTCAGGTGACCCGCCTTGCTCTGTGGTGTGTGGAAATCTGGAAAGTGTCATTCCTCTTTAGTGCCCTTTCTTAGACCCTAGGACACTTACCGCCAAGGACCCTTGAACCTGGCTTGGACCTTTAGACTAGGATCCTTAGACCCTAGGACACTTGGACACAAGGAGCCTTACACCTAGCTTGCACTTAGACCCTAGGACACTTATACCCAAGGAGCCTTGAACCTGGTTTGAACCCTTAAGCTCTAGGACACTTACACCCAAGGAGCCTTGAACCTGGTTTGAACCCTTAAGCTCTAGGACACTTACACCCAAGGAGCCTTGAACCTGGCTTGAACCCTTGGCCTCTAGGATACTTAGACCCTAGGACACTTGGACCCAAGGACCCTTGAACCTGGTTTGAACCCTTAGGCTCTAGGACACTTACACCCAAGGAGCCTTGAACCTGGCTTAAACCCTTGGCCTCTAGGATACTTAGACCCTAGGACACTTATACCTTGGGCCCTAAGTAGGGCGCTTGGACCCTTGGGCCATTGTCCTGGTCCTCTGTGGTGTTGCCCCCTCTCACCCTTTGGCTCTTCTTGCTTTTAGAGGATTTGCTGTTCCCTCCAAGGAACTCCCCGGAGGGAGGAGCCTCAGGAGGACGGATCAGGCCATGCGACCCATGACCTTTTGACATCTGAACCGAGCTCTGCAGTCTTTGGTTTTGGCCCCTTTCCGAGCCCTGAGCCTTCGGAGGAACCGCGACACATATACAGTATATTGGACCAATGTCAACTCTAGTGTCTGTACGTGTCTGTGTGTGTGTGTGTTCTTGTGTGTGTGGGTATACATTATGATGTGTGTATACATCATGATTGTGTGTGCGCACATGTCTGTTTCGGTGTGTTTTTCAGGTGGTGTGGTGTCTTGGGGCTTTGTGAGAGGGTCTTACGGCAAGTGAAGTAGTCCGTAGTTCCCGGCAGAAGCTCAAAGGTGCATGTTAGCCAATAACAACGCTTCAAAAGAGAACCACCCGCCCCTCAACTCCCACCTGTCCAATGGGTGTCTGTCTGGACAGTGTGAAAATGGATAATGAGGGGGGTGGGTTGGAGGGTAGGGGTGCGCGTGCAACTGGAGCCAATCACACTCGATGAAATCACAGAGAGTCAAAAATTGCGAGATGTGTAACAAACGTAATTACAGGAAGAAGACGAACAGAGGTGGGGGAGACATTATGCGAATGGGGATTCGCTGTTTACAGACAAACGCTCATTTGTGTTGCGTTTCCAATGTGTTGGTGAGTGGCTAGGAATAATATCTGCACAAGAATAGCAACAAACCCCAGGGATGTGTAAGATTATGCCAACCACGCAACACACACATACACGTGAAAATAACACTAATGCAATTGCACTGGTGTCACTCTCTCCACAGTACGCTTCCATTGTATGGCTTCTGTGTCCTGACGATCACAGTGGCAGTCAGTCATCAAAAGGCTGCGGCTCTCATCACATCAACCCATCTCTCCATCCCTCTTCTCTTATCTTCTCCCCATCTATCCATCCTCTATTCACCCTCCCCCTTCTCTCGCTCTCTTGTGACGTCTCTTCATCCCTCCCCCTCTCTCTCTCTCTTCAACTTTTTTTCTCTTGTTCTATCTATCTCTCTCTCTCAGATGGAGCTCTCTTCGCACTGGGCCAGTGGCGCACCGCGGAACATCTGCAGTCCGGCCAGCTCCTCCTCCAGGCAGGCCGACAGGCCCTCGCCCATCTCGGACACCGACAGCGCCTCGGACAGGCCCTCCCCTTCCTCGCCCTCGGGCCCGGGCCGCCCGTCCTGGGGTGGGGGGCTGTGGGGGCTGTGGTGCAGGTTGTGGAGGTTGTGGTGGTGATTGTGCAGCTGCTGCTGGATGTGATTGTAGCTGGCGGCGGCCGCCAGCTTGCCCGCCGACTCCCGCCGGCTGATCTCTCCGCTGCTGCCGCTGGTGCTGTTGTTGCAGTAGATGTGCGGCCCGTTGTGCCCGTTATGCCCGGGGTTGTTGTGCCCGGAGATGATGTTGTGCCCGCCGACTCCGCCGCCGGTGCCCGTGCCGTGCCCGTTGACGGTGCCGTTGCGCTTGGTGAGGGGCACGGCCTCCGACAGCAGGCTGGCGCTGCTGGGCGACTGTGGCGTGTCGGAGGACGGCAGCAGGTCGTGCCGCTTCTCGGAGAGGGACGAGTCGTGGCCGCCCACGCACTTGCCCACCCCCATGCCCATGCCCAGGGCGCGGCTGCGGCGCAGCACCAGGCAGAAGGCCACGGTGCCCCCGACCAGCGCGCCCACGGCGAACAGCACCACGTACCACACCACGAAGTGGCGGCCCGCGCCCGCCTGCGCCAGGGTGTTGGTGCTGGGCTCGTCCAGGGTCAGGTGGTACTCGGCACGCAGGCACGGCGGCTGCTCCCGGCCCCCTGAGAAGAGGAGAGAAGAGAAGAGGAAGGAATGAAAGGGAAGATATTGGATGAGACGAGACGAGAAGAGAAGAGAAGAGAAGAGAAGAGAAGAGAAGAGAAGAGAAGAGAAGATATTTTTTAATTTTTCATTTAGGACTGTTCCTTGTCGTACAGTGTCGTAACACAGTCACGCACATGTCATAAACATTATGTCCATTTCATAACCATTTAATGACTGCTGCCATTCAGTGACATTCGGCTGCGGTAAAGACAGCCCGAACAATATCAACTTTTCATGACCATAAAACATTTATGACATTGACATCATGTTTATGACTCATTCATGACTGTGTCATGACACTGTTTTGACACTTCCATGACACTGTTATGACGATGTCATATCCTGCATATGATGCCAACAGTACTGCTGTTTATCATGTATACACATACCTTCTTCACACAGGCAGCGGTAGGTGCCCACCGTCTGGTCCGAGGCCAGGACCTCCAGGTCGGCGAGGCGCTGGCGCGTGTGGCGGTGAGGTGGGTGCTGCCAGGAGCAGGGGCGCGGCGAGACCTGCACGCACGGCAGGAGCACGCGCAGACCCTCCAGGACACGCAGCTCTGTCACCGCCGGGGAACAGCGGCCTGGGAGAGAGAGAGAGAGAGAGAGAGAGAGATGTGAAGTTAGACAGTGAGATATGGGAATGGAGAGAGAGAGAGAGAGAGAGAGAGAGAGAGAGAGAGAGAGAGAGAGAGAGAGAGAGAGAGAGAGAGTATGTTTGGTGTTCTGTTTTGGAATGATGATTCAGTGCTCTCCAAAATAGTCGTGGAACCATCAGAGCCCAAATTGCTCTGGCACTGCCCCACTCACAGCTCTGGCCAAGACTGTATAGACCAGCCATATTGATCAGGCAGCTAATGGCTTTGTGATGATTTAAGACACTGTTTCCTAAGCTTTGCTTTCGTAGCCCCTTAATGTGCGCCGTACCTCCAGTGGCACGCTGCAATAGCCATTCAAATGTAGCTACCATAGCACTACAATACTATGACACAACACAGGCCCTTTAGCAATGCACCACGACTTGGTCATTACCATACTGGTAACAACAAATTTATAAAGCCGCGTCTTAAGGGGTTAAAGAGAGTGAGAGAATAGTTGTGTATGTGTCTGGACGTGTGTAGTAATAAGCAGCCTGGCTGAGTGACACTGGTAATGCTTCCTGTATCCAACACTGTCAAAATAGTGCAATTTGAATATAGAAATAATTACTGTAAATGGGGTCTATTAAAATGTGTTGTACAGGTGAGGCAATCTTTCCTACTTTATATCAGAATGGTTTTCTACACAATACTGTATGGCTGTTTTGCAAATGAATATGATGGCCTACTTTTTCGTAACCTTTTACGACAAGACCCCTGTTGTACCTTTGTTGTTTCAAGAACGGTAATGACCAAGTTGTAACATATTACTGAAGAATCTTTGTAAAGTCGTAGTGGGGTAGCACTATGGTAGCAAAATCCTTTTCAATGACTACTACAGCCTTCAGTAGTCCAGTGTACTGGTAGAACGGTGTGCATGGCAACAGTTATGCAAATTAAGCCGTTTTTAATTGCAAACGGAATAGAAAATACAATGAGCAACAGATTATGCAGGTGGCCTACCTTCTCCACTGCTGCACAGACTCAGTGGGTCTTCAAAGTCTCCATCTCCAAACCTAGCAAACGCAGAAACCAAAATCAATCAGAATTATTCAGCCAGGACTGCTCTCACACAAACACACACCAGCATGAACGTTTTGCTCACTTTGCTACTGCAAGCAAGCAACAGATGACTGATTCACTCAACTACAGAGAATGGAGAAATAATAAAATGCAAAAAATCTTTCTACACAGCAAGCTTTAACAAGACATGTTTTATGGATTTGATATAAGAAAATAATCATTCCATTCAGCACTTTAAAAAGACAATGCAGGCCCGTCGACAGGGAGGGACAAAGGGGTATGTTGTCCCGGGCCCAGGGAGATAGGGGGCCTAGAATTGGGTCCCCATTACATTGCATGTAATGGATAAGGGGGCCCTTTAAAATGAGGCCTGGGCCCAGCAAAAGCTGTCAGAGGGCTTGAGACAATGTACACATATATTGAGCCATTATGGTATGGCATTATTTGATATAGGAACATAAACTATACTGAAATGAATATCCTTAAAAAGTATATAGCCTTGTAGTCTACTGAAAAGAGAACACTGTAACAAGACAACAAGACAATGTCAACATATATTCAGAAATTATGGTCATTGTATAAGAACAACCTTTAAAGATATAATACAATTAGAATATTACAAATGTGTATTATATCAATGCGCCTACATGCGTCTAAACCTGTATGCATGTAGTATGTGATATATGTGGGCGTCAACATATGGCCACATTCTGTTTGTGTGGGTAGCCAGCCCATGCTACCGACGCATACATACAGTATGTGTTAACTCCCAAGTGACAATGGACTGTACCTTTTCAATATTTTAACCATGCTTTGTTTTGTGAATAGGGTAATAAATAGTAAATAGGTATGGTACAGTAATAAACTGTAAACAGGTATGGTTTTCGGTTGACAAAATTAAGAATGTACTGTAACAGCAGAAATTCTGTTCCTGATGGCTTTCACTTTTTACTGGATGTTGCTCTTTTTTTCACTTGCAATAATTCTGCCTTTCCATTTACTGAACTGACACTTGAAATTTGATTGCTTAATGAGATGTGTGTGTAACGTATGCATTCGTGCAGATTTGTGCGTGCGCGTATGTCACTTACTCCATGCCGACGCTATCGCAGGTGCCTGCTTTGGGCTTCCAGGCGCAGCCCAGGCCGCGGGCGCGAGCACACACCTCACAGCTGGAGTAGAGAGCACAGCCCTCGGCCGGCTGGCGCACCAGGGCGGATGGAGAACCCACCAGAGCACCGTCCTGAAAGAGAGAGAGAGAGAGAGAGAGAGAGAGAGAGAGAGAGAGAGAGAGAGAGAGAGAGAGAGAGAGAAAGAGAGAGTGAGAGAGAAAGAGAGAGTGAGAGAGAGACAGATGACAGACGGACAGACAGACAGACAGTCAGACAGCCAGATAGGCAAACAGACAGACACACAGAGAGAGAAAAACAGGATATGAAGTCAAACAAGGACTACATTGAGCTGGTGAAGACTCAAACATCAGTCGAGAACAAAAGGGAAAAGTGGTGAACAAGACCGACAGTGGAAAGAGGAGAAAATTCTGTGTGTACCTTGTGCAAAATGATGTTATTGACCGGCTGAGGAGGGTGGAAGAGAGGAATCTCTTGCAGCAGAGTAGCATTCTGACCAACCACCGCCACTCTATGCAGCTCCCCACGATCTGAGACACACGCACGCACGCACGCACGCACACACACACACACACACACACACACACACACACACACACACACACACACACACACACACACACACACACACACACACACACACACAACATTTTATGTTAGTTTGCTTTTTATTACTTTGTTTTGAGAAGTTACCTTTAGGCACACAACAGACACATTCAATAAAAAATGGAAGCGGAATCTCCATGCAGATGATAGCAGAGAATCTTGTTTTATGTGTTCATATTCTTTTTATCATGGGAGTAGAATTATATTGAAGGCAAAAAATGACTTTGGGGCACAGTAAAAAAAAAAAGTTATAATCACATTATGCATACAGCTCACTCGAAGGTAGAGTAGGAGAGTCTCTCCTAGAGTGTTCATTTTTTTTTTCAAATTAGCTTAAAATCCCCTACTCCACCTGCGGCAAAATAAATTCATAAAATGCTCTCTGAAACACAAATAAATTGTGCTACGTATGAATAAAATAAAATGCAGCTAAGTTTGACTACAACATAGAGGAGACTGTTATCCTAACACAATCTGCATATGACAGGGGGCGCAGTAGCCCAACGAGCCAAGTTGTTGCACCACTACAACGGTGAACCGGGTTCGATTCCGGCCTGAGGTCCTTTGTCTATTCGTCCACATCTCTCTCTCTCCCCACTCATTTCCTGTCACATCCTAAAACTGTCCTACCTCAAATAAAGGCAGTAAAGCCCCAAAAAAAAGCGTAAAAAAGAAATCTACCTGACAAGGCACAGGTCGACAGCATCATGCATTGCTGAAACCCGATCAGAGGCATACTATCTCGCTAAAGATGAATGTTTTTGTAAATTGTCCCTTATAGGTAAACCATACCACAGAGGGGAGTGCTGTGTCTAATCATAAAGGCATAAAAGGCCCTAAAAATAAAATAGTCTATAAACTCTAAACGCTAAACTCTGTATCTGCACAAATGTACTCAGAGCCGGTTTTACCAACAGCCAGAATAAGCAATTGCCTAGGGCCCCACTAAAACTCTCCAATATGAGCCCCCAACAGTCAGCCCTGACATGGTCAATTCCAGGAGAAATAATTCAAGAGGGCCCTCATGTCTGTATTTCACCTAGGGCCCCCAAAATGGGTAGAACTGCCACTGCCTTTACCTGTGCCCAGGTGAAGCACCACGGCGGCCCGCTTGTCCTCCTCGCCCATAGAGGTCAGGGTGACGGCCAGCTTGGTGTACGTAATGCCCCTCCTGACCAGCAGGGGCGCCGACACCACGCTGTTCTCCATGAGCGGGTGATCGCGCATGAACGTCAGCACCTTGTCCGGCAACTTCAGGGACGAGTCAAAGCCCGCATCTTTCAGATCGTTGTTCAGACACTGCAACGGGAAGAGGGGAAATAACTTCAGAGAGAGTAGAAGTAAACAAACTGCATCTCCGACTGAACTTTTATGTAAGACATACAGCATTATAACTCATTAGGGTCTTCATCTTGATGGGTGGAATGTGCATAAATGTACTTCTTTCAAGACTAGCGTTTGGTCAATCCCAGATATTAATGCATGGCACTGATAGGCTGACGTTAGAGAGTGGGCAGGTCACCTGTCCCGGGCGTGGGGTGGGCACGGGCTCCGGGTTGATCCAGTTCTCGCAGGTCTTCTTCAGCTCCTTGAAGGGGCCGTCCATCACCTTGCTGATGTCCGCCAGGCTGTACACACACACCGCGGACAGCTCCTCTTTCTCCCTGCACACACACACATAAAAAGGGATTGTGGCAAACATTCAGGAAATAACACAACCACCAGGGTTTGATTTTTAGGGGGGGAATGGGGTTTTGATATCTCAACTTCAACATGGTTGTAACTTTGTAACTCCACTGACGTTGCTTTAAATCTTAAAAATATCCCCCTATTGGTTTTCTGGACCCCCTTTTGGGACCTTGACGACCGCTAACACTGACCCAAATGTAAAAATGTTGTGTATATGTTGTGCTGTATATAAAGACAGAAAGGCATTGGATTCATGTTCTGGGCTGCTTGGGTGTTGGGACCAGTGTGTTATGTGATGTTCTATTCTATTCTATTCTATTCTATTCTATTCTATTCTATTCTATTACCACTGCAAGGTAGAAACGTCATAGAAGTGAGTGCCGGCCGGATCTCTGTTTTGCTTGTTACGCAACATAATATAATATATACCGTAATATAATATAATATAATATAATATAATATAATATAATATAATATAATATAATATAATATAATATAATATAATATAATATAATATAATATAATATAATATAATATAATATAATATAATTATATTGTACTTTATTACGTTATATTACATAATACTACATTATATTATATCACCTCTGTGAGGTGAATATGACGTAGAGGTGCCTGCTGCCTACTATGTTATGCGATGTTATGGTTGTGTTATGTTATGTTGTGCTTCTATTGGGGTCTCTTGGCTAGCACTGCTTGGTATGATATGGGATGCTATACTATATTAAATCATAGATATGGTCTATACACAATATATATTGTATTATCTCACCACTCTGAAGGGAATATGCCATAGAAGTGTGTGGTGCTGGGGTCTAACGGTCCACTGCTAATTGTTATTGATGATATGGGAAGCTATACTATATTAAATCATATATACGTACGTATACGTATAGACAGTATATATTGCATTATCTTACCACTGTGAGGTGAATATGCCGTAGAAGTGTGTGCTGCTGGGGTCTCCGGGCCGGTGCTGCTTGGTGAAGACGTCGGTGAGGACGTTGAAGCGCTGGCCGCTGGCCCGGTCCTCACACACCAGCTGGGCCTTCAGGAAGGTGGTCCAGCGCCGCTGCAGAGTCTTCATGCCACCCACGTCCGACTGGAGAAGAGAGAGGAGGGGGATGGAGAAGAGAGAGGAGGGGTGGAGATGGGGAGAGGAGGGGTGGAGAGAGGGAGAGGAGGGGTGGAGAGGGGGAGAGAGAGGGGGAGAGGGGGGATGGAGAGGGGAGGGGGAGGGAATAGAGAAGAGAGGAGGGGTGGAGAGGGAGAGAATGGTAGGGATGGAGAGGGGAGAGTGATGAGTGGGGTGGAGGAATGCAGAGAGAGAGAGGGGTAGAGGGAATGGAGAGGGGTAGAGGGGATGGAGAGGGGAGAGGGGATGGAGAGGGGAGAGGGATGGAGAGGGGGAGAGAGAGAGGGGTAAAGGGGATGGAGAAGAGGGGAGGGGTGGAGAGGGGTAGAGAGATGGGTAGAGGGGGATGGATAGGGGAGAGGGATGGAGAAGAGAGGAGGGTTGGAGAGTGAGGGAGAGGGATGAGTTTAGGGAGTGGGGTAAGAGAGATGGAGTGAGAGAGGGGGAGAGGAGAGGAGATGAATGAGAGGCATAAGCATGGCGAGTGGGAGAGAAGATGGAGAGTGAGGAGGGTAAGAATAAGAGGGAGAGACAAAGAAAGAGAGAGCGAGTTTGTGAAGATGGGGGAGAGAGAGAGACAGAGAGAGAGAGAGAGAGAGGGAGAAAGATGAATGCGTACCCTTCATTAGAGTGAGCCATCAGTGCCAATTAGACCAACTGTTTCAACAAGGCATGTTAATTAACCAGAGGGGCAGTGTTTGTCTGCCTGTGTTGCTGGTAGAGAGAGAGAGAGAGAGTGTGTGTGTGTGTGTGTGTGTGTGTGTGTGTGTGTGTGTGTGTGTGTGTGTGTGTGTGTGTGTGTGTGTGTGTGTGTGTGTGTGTCTGTGTGTCTGTGTGTGTGTGTACGTCCGGGTGTGTGCGTGGCGTGCTTCTGTGCTTGCATGTGTGTGCGCATGTGTGTGCGTGTGTGTGTATTTGTCTTTGTCTATGTGTCTCTGTAAGTTCCAGAGTACATTTTTTATCTGTGTGTGTGTGTGTGTGTGTGTGTGTGTGCGTACAGTATGTATGTGTCTGTTTTGTCTGTGTGTCTCTGTAATTTCCTGAGTACAAATTTTGATCTGTGTGTGTGTGTGTCTGTGAAAATATGTGTGTGTGAGTGTGTGTGCGCGTGCGCGGGCATGTGTGTGTGTATGTGCGCGTGCGTGTGTGTGTGTATGTGTGTTTGTGAATGAGTGTGTGTATGTGCGCGTGCGTGGGTGTGTGAGTGTGTATGAAAATGCTTATTTTGATTATTTTGTGTGTGTGTGTGTGTGTGTGTGTGTGTGTGTGTGTGTGTGTGTGTGTGTGTGTGTGTGTGTGTGTGTGTGTGTGTGTGTGTGTGTGTGTGTGTGTATGAAAATGTCTGAGTGCATATTTGCTTGTGTGTGCGTGCCTGCATGCATGTGTACGTGTGATGAGACAGCACAGATGGTGGTGTTGGTTGCGTTTGTCATATTCCGTCGGGGGGGGTGGGGGCTGATTAAGTCCCTCTGTGATTATGCAAAGCCATCGCAACAGGACAACAGCCCCATCAAACTCCTGCAGCGCTTACAGCACTCCTCTTCATCACTGACCTTACTTGGCACTTAAGTCCAGTGCTTCCTGGGGCCCAAGACAAAGCCATCTAAAAGCCCCCCACCCAATACATACAATGTAATAAGGACCCAATTCTGGGACCCACTCTATCCCTGGGCCCGGGACAACATACCCCTTTGTCCCCCCCTGTCGAGCTCCCTGCATGTGTCCTCTGATGAA
>NC_085877.1:15174205-15184205 GCF_034702125.1 Engraulis encrasicolus | reverse complement strand
CACACACACACACACACACACACACACACACACACACACACACACACACACACACACACAGCTGTGTTCCTTTGTCTGTTTAGTCGCTAGAGATTTTTCGACAGAGGACATGTTGTAGGGTTACTCAAACACCTAGTGAGTCACATTTTACTGTCATAGTGTTGGAATAACACTTGAGATTTTCCTGTGTATGAAACCCTCCAGTCTGGTGGCTGTCAATCAACAGCAAGGCCCGCCCCCCCGGGGCCCTGAGCAGATATGGGTTGGCTGCCAGGACTGCTCTGTGTAAGTGTACTGATTAAGTGCCTTAATGCACCCCAGCTCCCACATGCCCATACCCTATTCCCCCGGCTTTCTACCCCAATTACACATCAGTGGAGGAGAGGGAGAGAGGGAAGAGAGAGAGACAGGGAGGAGAGAGAAGAGACGTAGAGAGAGAAGAGAGAGGACTGGAAGGAAGAGACATATACATAGAGCGATAATGAGGGGAGGCACAGAGGGAGAGGAGGAGAGACAGACCGACAGACAGAGCGATAGATAGAGAGAGAGAGACAGACAGACAGACAGACAGACAGACAGACAGACAGAAAGACAGACAGAGAGCGATAGATAGAGGGAGAGAGAGAGAGAGAGAGAGAGAGAGAGAGAGAGAGAGACAGAAAGACAGACAGACAGAGAATGATAAACAGATGGAGAGAGAGAGAGAGAGAGAGAGAGAGAGAGAGAGAGAGAGAGAGAGAGAGAGAGAGAGAGAGAGAGAGAGAGCAGGCAAGACAAAGAGGGAGATTGAGATTAAGATAGAGAAAGCGAGAGAATGGAAGAAAAATGAGAGACAAAGCAGACTTTTAAGATTAGATTAAATTATCTGCCAATCTAAAAACAAAAACATGCTTACCTTCGTTTTCCCCTTGGCCACACACGAATTTCGCTTGTCCTCCGGAACGTCCCATATTATCTGCAAAGACACGCAGAGAGAGGAGAAGAGATGAGGTGAATTTGATTTCAATTAATATAGTAATACGTTTCTTTTTTTTTTCTTTTGATTCATTTTTAAAGGGTGATGACAGGAAATGAGTGGGAGAGAGAGATGGGGGAGGTTCGGGAAATGAGAACGTCCGGACTCGAACCCGGGGCCCCGGCGTGACAGTGCTAGTGCCCTACCGTTTGAGACACGGCAGGGCCATACGTTCCTTTTTTGTGGCATAATTTAGTCTTCAAGCTTTATTAACAGACAGTAGACACTAAAGGGACAAGCAAATAAAGCTCTTTTAACAACTGAATTTGAAGAGTTGACGATAAAGAGAAAAAATATGTGAAAGAGACTTTTGGACTTTTGTTTATTTCCTTCTAAAGTATTGTATTGTATGATAGAGCAATGCATGTTTTACCAACTTTTAAAAGACTGTGTTCTTCAGTCTGATATACAGTACTCTACCGGATCTGCCAAAACACAGAGTGTTGTCAAGTCAGTCCAGGCTGCTGAATTGAAAATGTGGAAAATTGAATTTTGTGTGTGTGGGAGTGTGTTTGTATAAATGTACTGTACAGTGGAAACAGAGACAGTGCAAGTGTGCGCGTGTGTGTGTGTGTGTGCGCGTGCGCGTGCGTGCGTGTTGTGAGTGTACCGCTGACAATAACAGCTGTCGGCTGTGTTTGATATCCAAAGGGGCTGGCAGTCCACTTCAGAGCGAAGTCTATTTTCGAATAGAAAACCATGTCACATATGAATATGTAAAAAACCCTCCGCATTTCCCCAATTAGGCACCAGCGGACTGTGCAAACACATGAAAGAGAGCCCGGCCACTGGCCTGCCAAAAAAAGGACTGGCTGTTTATGCACTAATTCTCCCCTGTGAAGTTCCTGGTATCCAGGGCAAGCTTGCATTCACTACATTTTTTTCCATTTTAGGTCAATTATTCAGAGGACGAGTCCTAGATGTGTCCAGTGCTAAAGTCACATACTAAGTCCCTTGAGTTATGGTCAGCACATGTCACTCTGGTGGTAGAGAATGGGGACTTCACTGTGCAAATAGTAAACTGAATGGCAACAAAAGCTAAACAAGGGCCTGGCGACTAGAGTGACTAAAAAGAGTTTTAAAAACTTTGATCTCCATGCAAATGAGGTATGATAAGTGTGATGCGTTTCAGTTGTAAAACCTCAATAGCCAATTGGAATGGGGCAATGGCTGTAACTGGATAAGCAAAATTGAATGTCTGCATCTCTCACAAAATGAGCTGTAGTTGAGCATCGAAAGCAAAAAGAATCATTTGGCAGGTGTATTTTACCAGCTACGAAAGTGTTTTTACAGCTTTTGTTGTTTTTGGTTTGAAATGCAATATATGAGTAATAATAGAAACATACAGATGTAAAATGAAATATTGCAGTGCAGACTGTAGCAACTTGGATGACACATGGAGATTATCTCCAGATATGTCCGGATGTATAGTATATCCAGGGATTCTCAGCGTTACAATAGAATTGTAAAACCGCACAATTATGAATCGTAGCGTCACCATTTGCAAATCAAACATAAGGGACCGTTGCTCTGCTAATGTTAGCAGCGAAGCCGCCATGCCAGTGTTGCTTTAACACTATATCCATTTTAATTGAATTTATTTTAGCAAGTCTCCTGCTGTCTGTGATCACAACTCCAGGAGCTGGATCTGAAACACAGTAATCACACATTACATGGGGCGGATAAAGCTCGGCAGCGAGCCGTCTTGGCAAGCGGCCGACAGCAGCCCGTGTATTTTGGCTACTGGGACAGGGAAAAGCAAAGAAAAAGAAAGTTAACAGAGCAGCCCTGCAAGCTGCACGGTACACAGAAATAAATCCCAGTGTTAATTCAACACTTAAAGAGCTGATTTTAACACTCATGGTGTTGGCTCTACACTTTACGGTGTGCTTCTTCATGCCAAAAACATGCCGCATCTTAGCCCATAACCCTCCTCCGGCTCCTCCCCTAAGCAGTCCTACAAATTATCACGCTAAACAGATGGGTGGTTTATTTCATTTATTTTACACTACATTTCATTTTTTATATTCTGCAGCTCTATCATTTCAAGACCAAAGGCCTTGGAAGCCTGGTTCGAGGAATTAAAGAAATAAATAAACAATATTTTAGAGTAAAACGGGACAAAAGACAAATCCCTCTGCTTGGCACCCACTAGTGAGTAAGACCTTGATATTATTACCGACACTTGCACACTACCGGTTGTTTACTCAAATTCAAATTAAAAAAGTATACAATGAGCACAGTCTGTACGGGCTTCAAACAAACATTTTCTATGGCAGCCTGCAGGGAATACTCCCAAAAAGAGGACACAACAAAAGGACACATGGTGCATTACCGCGGCAATAACACCAGATGCCTGATGGGTAACATTACAGTGATGTGAATCACCTTTTCATCTTGTTTTTGTTTTTTTGTTGTTGCTGTTGTATGCCTATTGCATCGCCATTAGCTGGGGAAATGCCACAGCTAGTTTCCTGGGGTCCTATTCAATGATGGGCTCAAGGTCCATCATCGCTAATGGCCCAGTCGGACAAGCTCGCACGGGTGACACTGTGGCCCCTGACATAGCGAATGGGACATAGAGGGGGTTCATGTTGGGAGGAACGTTTGCCAAATATGCCACCACCACTTTTATCACTGGCTTCTGTGTTTTGGTGGCTTTGATAGCGATGTGAGCCCTTTCAATACTGCACTCCAGAGCCTATGCACTAACACTAATACACTGTACACTAATAGCTCAGACAGGATACGTGCATATGTGCATACGTGCCCCTGTGTGTCCCCTGAACACAGGGAATGGGACATGGGATGGGGCCACGTGGGGAGGGAGGTGGGCCAAAATACGCCGGCACTACCACTATCTACCACCACTCTCGCCTCTGTATCTCAGTGGACACGAAAACGATATGAGCCACTTCGGTGCTGGCCTCCAGGGCCTGCTGAATACACTAATATTCCCTAATAGCTTGCGTGACCCTGTGGCCCCTGCTGCAGTGCATGATGGGACACGGGGGTGAGGTGGTGGTGTAGTCCATGGAGGGAAGGATGTGGGCCGTATGGGCCAGCACCACCTCACTACCACTCAGTGGATATGATTACGATAGTGATGTGAGCCACTTCAGTGGTGTCCTCCAGGGCCTAAGGCCTAATAGGCCCTAATAGCTCAGGCGGGCACGATCCAGTTCATGGGGACACATGGGGTCATGCGCAGGCAGATTACTGCACAGGCCTACCGGGTTCAGCTACTGGTAGCTCAATCCGATGTAGTAGCAGCTTGTTTAGACAGCACACAACACAACAGCACACCACCACCACTGCCAGTCTGTGTGTCTCTCCTATCAGCAGTGGTGGGCTCCAGGGCTTAATAGCCCAGACGGGGCTGGCATGTGTGCCCCCTGTGGCCCCCCATGGATAGGGACGGATTATGACTCCATGGGCCCCTGGGCAAGACAACAAGATAGCACCCCCTCCATGGGTGTTGCTAGTTTACAAAACGATTCAGGGTTCATGGCAAGATGTCAGAGATCCTATGTTATTGGAGGTTTGGGGGTTATGCTTCACGAGAACATTTGAAAATACAGTTGTTAAAAGTGTGATTTTAACACAATATGAAAAAGGAAACATAGAGGCTCAGCCCTCAGAGCCCTCCCTTGACTCTTGGGCCCCTGGGCCTGGGCCCGGTAGGCCCGTGCAGTAATCCATCCTTGTCAATGGGATATGGGAGGCCATGCAGAGGGGGATGTGGGCCGAATGCAATGGCTACTACTACCATGAACACCACTATCACCCACCCACCAGTGGCCTGCAGTGTCTCTCTCAGCGGATGGTCCATGGGAAATCAATGCGGTGGAAGGTCCATGTTGTCAAAATGATTACCGGTCTTTTGTGAGCACATTACAGCCTGCTGTGAAACTCTGTGTTTGTTTATGTGTGTGTGTGTTTTGTGTGTACGTGTGTGTGTGTGTGTGTGTGTGTTTGTGTGTACGTGTGTGTGTGTGTGTGTGTGTGTGTGTGTGTGTGTGTGTGTGTGTGTGTGTGTGTGTGTGTGTGTGTGTGTGTGTGTGTGTGTGTGTGTGTGTGAGTCTACATTTACTGTAGTGTATGTGTGCACACACATGTGTTGTACCGGTATATACTGTACCATTGCAGATACTGCCCCAGCTTATCTGAAGGCCTCACTAAAGCTGTGTGTTCCCTCTAGAACGCTGTGCATCCTCCAATAAGAACCGTCTAGCCTTGCCTCCTGCTCGGACAAATCAATTTCAGCCCAAACGGTTCTCTGTCGTTGTCTCTCACTGGTGGAACAAGCTGCCAGGGTCTATAAGAATAGGGTCATCTCTCTCAAACTTTAAGACGCTAGAAAAGACCTTTCTCTTCTGTGACTGTTTTCTGCACTAACCTTTACAACACTCAGGGCCGCTGGCAGCATTGGCTGGGCCCAGGGCAAAGTCATCTGAAAGGGCCCCCCAACCAAAACATACAATGGAGAGGGTCCCCTCTTTCCCTGGGCCTGGGCACTGACCTTTGGTGCACTAACCTCCTGTGCACTAAACCCTGCTTGAATGCACTTAAAATAATTGGATTTCATCTGTTTATTTAAAAAAAAACAAGACAAAGTGAAATGTTTCAACTCTGCTTAACACTGCTTGGTGTGTGAGAGAGCATCTCTCTCTCTCTCTCTCTCTCTCTCTCTCTCTCTCTCTGTGTGCATGTGTCGGGTGTCTTTATATTTGCCTGTATGTCTGCTATTTGTGTGTAGGTCCAATGCCTAGAATTCCCCTCAGAAGAAGAAAAAGAATGCATTTCCTTGGTCTCCCATTTTTTTTCTCTCCGTCTCACACAGTGTTCTTTGTCACAGGCAGGGTTACTGAGTGACTTAATGACCAGGAAGTGGTGACAGGATACGATAGTTACACAGTAACACAGGTGTGCACTACATTTCACTACATGATGCCACACACACAT
The DNA here is from genome assembly GCF_034702125.1 of Engraulis encrasicolus. Lineage (NCBI taxonomy): Eukaryota > Metazoa > Chordata > Actinopteri > Clupeiformes > Engraulidae > Engraulis > Engraulis encrasicolus. The sequence goes on along the minus strand of NC_085877.1, from coordinate 15,178,225 downwards.
ACCAGCCGGGCATGGGAACACAATGAGGCCACTGTTCACCATTAATATTAGATCATCCCTATCCAATCAATGGACTAGAACAAACACGGAGCATGGGACATGGGAGGAGGGCCAAGTCTTTATCCACTACTAATTCAATTGTGAAGTGCATATCCATGTACTTCCATTAGAATAATTTACTGTATTTCGAGAACACATTAAATTGCCGGTAATTATCAATGAAGGAGGAATTTGTAGAGTAAAAAAAAGATGAAAGCAAACACTTACATCACTTTTTGTTTTTTGGTCACTCTAAAGGTACGGTGAGTGACAATGAAGTACCACAAACTTTCAGATTGGAAGTTACGTGAATATCTTTTTAACCCGTTCAGACATGGCGTTATACATTTGTTGTTACCAGAATGGCAATGACATAGCTGTGGTGCATTACTAAAGGCCTTGTATTATGTCATAGTGGTGTAGTACTATGGTAGTTCACTTTTCAATGACTATTACAGCGTTCCCCTGGTGGAATGGCCTGCATTATGGGGGTCTATTGAAATCTTGTGAGAATGTCCTCCTCATTCTTTTGCACTGTTCTGTGTTGCTATAATAATTTATTCTAAATGTTTATATTAATTTAGTCCAACTAAATCAGCACAAGTTAAAAGACGTGAAGTGTCAGAGGTGTCAAAAGTACAAGTGAAAGTAAATTCATGCTGTAAGTACAATATTAGCACATGATATTACATAGCTGTTGCACCATTTACACCATTGTACCTAATGAGGTAGATAGACACAAAAAAACACTAAAAAGTTACCTGTGTTGGAGTTATCTGTGTTTTTACATTCACTTTTACTTTTACTTTTGACACCTCTGTACTGTCTACTGTGGTGGTTGGGCAAAGTTGTTGGAGTTGACTGTCAGGATGGCGTTGCGGGGGCCCAAGTAGAGCCATGAAGTGGCTTCCACAGCAGCCTATATCCTAAAATAGGTCTCATTTCACAGATTTACGTAATGCCAACAAAAAACCCCATAAATAAGACAATTGCTAGTGCACATATTAGTCTGTAATTACCCTGACATGGAGTTCGATTCTCCTTCATTTTTCTTTTTTTATGCAGTGATTCTGTGTTAGTCGAGTGAACAGAAAGCCGCTTCTTGTCACTGTTTCAATCCACATTGAAACAAGTGGCAAATCTGCTTCCGGTTATCATAAATCTATACACGACTCTGCATCTAGCGTACCTTCTGTGGTGGCTGGGCGAGGTTGTTGGAGTTGACAGCCAAGATGGCGTCCCTGGCCCCCAGGTAGAGCGTCCCCGTGGAGCGCTCCAGCAGGAACGTGGAGAAGTTGGACACTGCTCCCAAACGCCTCGGACCCAGGAAGTCAGATGACGACACTACACGGGAGAAACGAAGAAGAAAAGAGGGAGATATTAAATTAATGAATGTCATTACACCATACCTTGTGCATTGGCAATGCATTTACTTTATTTTTTGTTCCAGTAAACCTTATTGAATTGAATTGGGAGAGAGAGAGAGAGAGAGAGAGAGAGAGAGAGAGAGAGAGAGAGAGAAAGAAAAAGAAAGAAAGAGAGAAAGGTCAGTACAAGGTCATATGGTTCAAAGGCGGTTTGGATCTCCATCAACGCTTACTCAGTTTGACAAACGACTGACACTGCACCAGGGTGAGTGTCAATAATTTAAAATTCACAAGACACATCAAATCGAAAAGCGACAGGACTAGATCGATCGCCCTGCTCCCTGACAGAAGCCGGAGCAAGTCATAAAACTGACTTCCACTGCCCCAGTCAATGACAGGCTTCCCAGCTTCCTCTGAGCTCTGGCCAACACAGTGGCTAGCGGCAACTGCTGCCAAACCCCCAAAATTAAAGACTTCGGCCCCATCGCAAAATTGCACGATGTCTTTGCAGCTGTATTTATGTATGTTGGGTTTGGATGTTTTGTGACATGGCATAATATGTAAAATGATCCTTGACTAACAGTTTATAAGTCTGTAACTACTGTATATAGGCCTGTCCACAAAGCCTATGTTGCGAAACGGTAAAAAGAGAAAACCACAGAGTGTGTAACTTTGAGCAGTTGTTTTGAAACGTATAGCGAGTCTGGCTGCAGGTCACGAGTCAGCATGAAGTTAAAGCCAAGCTTCTGGTAAACACATTTCTCATGCAGCTTATCTCTGCCGTATGAACGCTTCAAAGATGACTGGCACTTAACAGACAAACAAACAATGGCTAAGCTCCGCTCATTACCGAGGTTTTAAACGGTCATTTGCAATAGGCTGACGGACTGACAGGCTCGTTCCGCAAGGGTTGCATAGATGTGGGTGGCATCCAAACGCACTTTAGTTTATCTCAACTCAACCACTGCGCATGGACGAGACACGTGCCAACTGCGTAATACGCACACACAGACGCACACACGCACACACACACACACACACACACACACACACACACACACACACACACACACACACACACACACACACACACACACACACACACACACACACACACACACACACACACACACACACACACACACACACACACACAAACCCGCATACGCCCACATGGAAGATCACCAGTGGTGCATTTACATGACATTACATGGCATTTAGCAAAGTCACATACAAGTCAGGGAACCAACAATAGCACTTCTGCACTACAGGAGATCATAGAGGACATCATGTGCATAATACATAATGCCACGGCTAAAAAAGGTGCACGGAGGACACATGCTGTAATATATAGAGGAGAGCAAAGGTGATGTAGCCTACATTGTGGAGTTTACTTGACATACAGTAAAGTATACAGACAGACAGATAGAGAGTGAGGTAAATTGATGGACAGATCATGGACAGAAAAACAGATAGGTGAGAAGACCAGGACCCTAAATTAACTTTTTTTCACCACCAGTCAAAATGGCTAGTAGATATTAATCTCGCAAAGCCAAACACACACTCACTAACGGATCAAAGTGGTTAGTTAGTCTTCTTCACGAGACTGAAATTTAACCAGCATTTGGCTGGTTGGCTGGTTAATGTCGAGTCCCGGACGACACATTAGCAGGCAGGTCGAATGGCCAGGTAAACAGACAGATTGGTCAATAATATCAAAGTATAGAGAACGGTTCGTTGAAAGGACTTGGTGTTAGAATCTATACTGTTTGCATCACTTTTAGGAAGGGTGGGAGCTACACGACTCTTCTAACGGTACAAAAGAAAGGGTTCAACAACTTTGTGGAAAAGAGGGATGTCCCTGATCATGTAGCAACTCAGTGGTGTATGCATGGGTAGGTCAAAAAGATGCATAGACCGCTCGATCGATAATATCGAAGTAATTTACATAAGGAAGGGTTTTCAACTTTTGAGAAAAAACAAGAGAAGGATGGCCCTGTTTTTGTAGCGACTTAGTAGTGTATTGAACACTGGCACTATTGAACGCTTCACTATTGAGGAAGCACCTACTGAGAGCACTCTTGACAGAGGTCCACCCGTGTGGAACCAAGGCAATCAATGGCAGACGAACAGGGCTGGATTAAGATGGCCCAGGCTCCAAGGCTATGGGTTATTGGAGGGCCCCCCCACAGAAGGCAAATTTCGTGTCAAAATTACATAGCCAGCGTCATAACTCTGAGCTAGGAATTAAAAGAATAACATATTTGCAGATTGATATTTTCAATACTGCATCATGTCACGATTCTGCATACGGTACCCCCACCTCCCCTTTTGGCCAGCCAGGGGGGCCCCTGGCAGGTGGAGGCCCGTAGGCTACAGCAAATCTAGCCTGTGCATTAATACGGTCCTGCAGATGAGGAGGATTGGGTACGCAGAGGAAGAGGCGGGACAGTATCGCTCAAAGTGATACACACAGCAGAGCCAAAATTAAAAACCTACGGATGCAGTATACTGTTAATGAGAAGAGGGGATGAATGGTTTGTCAATGAATGGTGTGTGTTTGTGTGTGTGTGTGTGTGTGTGTCTGTGTGAGAGGGAGAGAGAGAGAGAGAGA
>NC_085877.1:15166705-15171705 GCF_034702125.1 Engraulis encrasicolus | reverse complement strand
CTCTCCCTCCCTCCCTCCCCTCCCTCTTTCTTCCTCTCTCTCTCTCTCTCTCTCTCTCTCTCTCTCTCTCTCTCTCTCTCTCTCTCTTCTTCTTCTCTATCTGTCCCCCTCTTTCTCACTTTTTCTCTTTCTCTTTCCCATAGTAACACATTTCTTTCTTTCTTTCCTTCTTTCTTTCTTTCTTTCTTTCTTTCTTTCTTTCTTTCTTTCTTTCTTTCTTTCTTTCTTTCTTTCTTCCTTTCTTTCTTTCTTTCTTTCTTTCTTTCTTTCTTTCTTTCTTTCTTTCTTTCTCTTTCTCTTTCTCTTTCTCTCTCTCTCTCTCTCTCTCTCTCTCTCTCTCTCTCTCTCTCTCTCTCTCTCTCTCTCTCTCTCTCTCTCTCTCTCTCTCTCCAGACCCCCCAGCCGTGCTTCTTTTCTTTCATCCCTCCTTATCCACCCTGGCAGGATGGGGAGGGGGCTCTTAAACTGTCTGTCCTTTCTTCCTACGCACAAACAAGGCAGCATTGTTAAAATATATAAGTGGAGGGAATTTACTTCTGAAGTGTGTCTGGGTGTGCATGCAAGTGTGACTGTGTGCGTGTGTGTGAGTGTGCGTGTGTGCATATGTGTGTGTGGTCGATGAGCGTGTGTGTACTAGTACTATGGCCTGTGTCTCCATATGAAGAGGACACAGCTGTGTGTCACAATGACCTCACCCTCATTTCAGTGCGTGTGTGCGCGTGTGTGTGCGTGTGTGCGCGTGTGTGTGCGTGCGTGCGTGCGTGCGTGCGTGCGTGCGTACGTGCGTGCGTGCATGTGTGTTTGTGCATGTGTGCATATGTGCATGTTTGTGTGCACGAGGATGTGTCTCTGTCTTTGGATTAAGTGTGTATACACACATACAACTGCACGTGAACACACACTTACACGTTTACTTAATCCCGATGCCTTAATCACCCGGTAATGGCGTATGGCTGACCGGCAGGGGTTAATGTAGCTGTAATTCCTGAATACGATGAATCAGGAAGATAAACCCTCTGTGCTAATATCTAATGTCTGTGTGGCGCCATGGAGCCCTTTTGGCACGTGCTGCTGTATTAGCACAATGCTAATTAGCTAATACCAGTCTAGCACTACCACACCCACTGGCCATGCACAACAACAACAAACAACAGCTAGCATGGCATGTCAATCACATTTAGCATTGCATAAGCAACGCAACTAGAGAATGGCAGTCAAATCGAGCTCAGCACATCACACCATATTGCACCATGCCACGACACATTAAACTGTAACAGAACACACAACACCACGTCACAACAGATCAAGAAGACATGGATTGCACCATAAAACACAACACACCACGCCATATCTCCAGGAAGGTCTCATTCTGATGTTGAAATGCTGGTTCGCTGGATAGTGTTGAAATCCAGCTAGATTTATTTATTTGTAGTTTATTTGGCAGGGACAATGCAGTGCACATTGTTACAAACATGACATGGCAGAGCCATGACACAACTTGCAGATGTGAATACATGGAAGGTTTATAGCTAGATAGCTAATTTGCAACCTCAGTCCCTGATCAGGCTACCTACTCTAATAAAACATATAAATCATCTAAAAGTACAATGGTACAATACAGTATACAAGACAATAATAAGCCAACTTGAAACATGCACCAGATACACCATATCGGCCATTACGACAAACCATGTCGTGCTGTACAGTGCTCCAATCCAGCTGAACTGGGTCAGGCCCCGGTGTTGAAATGCTGGCACTGGACAGTGAAATGCCACTGTGCTTTAGAGAGTGGAACACAACACACATATCAGGGCCACTGTGCTTTAGAGAGTGGAACACAACACAAATATCAGGGCCTGATATTTGAAATGCTGGTTTATTTCAAAGGCCAGTGTGTGTACCACATAGCAGTCAATCCAGCAACAACACACACCACAACACCATAATACAACACATAATCCCTTGTCTACTTCAACTCACAGAATATGGCTTTGCACAATTGCCTTTTTATTTTTTCTGTAGTTGTTATGTTTCCCTCCCCGACTATTACCTGTGTTATATGTGCCTTTAAATGTCCATGTGGACTTTATGTGTATTCATGTAAGCTACTTGACAATTTTCCCTTGGGGGTCAATAACTCATTACTCGACTCTACTATTACTCTACACACAGCCGTATCACCATAGGGGGGTCAGAGTCTGATGTTGTTTTTTTTAAATGTATGTTGTGCTGCTGCGGTTGGCTTCGTGGCACCATGTGCTGTCTGATAATTAGCGGTGGCTCATCAATCGGTTCCCTGGTTAGACGGCCATTACACAGGTGATTAGGCATCGGGTTGGAGCCAGGGAGATGCCTGGCACAGGGCCAAATGCAAGTGGAGGAGGAGGAAGAAGAAGAACGCAAAGTGTCTTGGATGTTTGGCAGAGCACCGTATGAGAGAGAGAAATAGAGAGAGAGAGAGAGAGAGAGAGAGAGAGAGAGAGAGAGAGAGAGAGAGAGAGAGAGAGAGAGAGAGAGAGAGAGACAGACAGACAGACAGACAGACAGAGGCAGAGGCAGAGGCAGAGACAGACAGACAGACAGACAGACAGACAGACAGACAGAGAGAGAGAGAGAGAGAGAGAGAGAGAGAGAGAGAGAGAGAGAGAGAGAGAGAGAGAGAGACAGACAGACAGAGAGAGACACAGAGAGAGAGAGAGACAGACAGACAGACAGACATAGAGAGAGAGAGAGAGAGAGAGAGAGAGAGAGAGAGAGAGAGAGAGAGAGAGACAGAGAGAGAAAGAGAGAGAGAGAGAGAGAGACAGAGAGAGACAGAGAGAGACAGAGAGAGACAGAGACTGAGACGGAGGCAGAGAAAGAGGCAGAGAAAGAGGCAGAGAGAGAGAGACAGACAGAGACAGATAGGATGTGGAGAGAAAATGGGGGGAGAATGATGGGCAAAAGCGAGTGAAAAAAAAGAGGCAAACACCTCAGCTCAACTCAGCTTATCCGTTGCCACCACACAATATGGGATTTATCTCAGGGCAGGAGAGAGAGAGAGAGAGAGAGAGAGAGAGAGAGAGAGAGAGAGAGAGAGAGAGCGCGCGAGCGCGAGAGAGAGATGGGATGAGCAGAGAAAAGAGGGCAAAAGTGAAAGACGAAGAGGTAAATACAGCAGTGCCTTAGCTCCACTCAGCACAGCAATAAGAGCATCTTCTGCCACCGCACAATATGGGATTTATCAGAGAAGAGAGGAAAAGGAGAGGAAAAGAAGCGAGAGAGGGGGAGAGGGGAAAAAGAGAGGGAAGATAGGAAGGAGGAGGAGAAGAGGGGAAGAATGGCAGCTCACATCTCTACAGGCCTGTGGCTGACCTCACCCGCAGAAGATTACGGGTGTCTTTCATGTAAAGAGGCTCTTCTCTCTCACTCTCTCTTTCTCTCTTTCGCTCTCTCTTTTTCCATCACTTGCTCCTTTCTCCTCCCCTCACTCGTCTGCCTGACATGCAAATTAGTTTTTCGGCATCTGTGTGCAATTGTGCGCAGTTGTGTGTGAGTGGTTGTCTCGTGTGTGTGTGTGTGTGTGTGTGTGTGTGTGTGTGCGTGCCGCTCCAAGTCTTACTTGGCACGATGTTGTGTGTGTGTGTGTGTGTATGTGCGTGGGTGTGTGTGTGTGTGTGTGTGTGTGTGTGTGTGTGTGTGTGTGTGTGTGTGTGTGTGTGTGTGTGTGTGTGTGTGTGTGTGTGTGTGTGTGTGTGTGTGTGTGTGTGTGTGTGTGTATGTGCGTGGGTGTGTGTGTGTTTGTATGTCTGTCTGCTTGCATGTGAGTGCATTATATAGTTGTTTTGGCAGTGGACATGTGACACTTGGTAGGGAGCTTCCTCCCCACAGCCCATACAGATTAGCATGATTCTTTGCCAGTACTTATTAGTATTGCAATGAGTGACACAATTTTTAATTATTTCTTCTCTTTTCTTTTTTTTCTGGGAAGGGAGAAATATGCAGGGAAGATGGTAGCTGTTTGGGGATGTGGGGGATCTCTAGCATACAAAGACACAAAGCCGGAAAGACAAGAAAATCAACAGTGAAGCAGTCAGTGCCACACTCTCATCGTTCCCCTTGATTCTGTAGCCCTGGGGTTCCCAAACCTCACCATGAAACGGCCCCCCATATTATATCAGTAGATTCCAGTCAAGGCCCCCCTCATATGTGGATCATGCCACACACTTTTTTCCCCTTTCACAATCATAGTCTGTGTCAGTGCACCATTGGGATGTACGTATAAATGAACAATAACACCTACAAAGCAAAACGGCAGTAACTGCATTGCTGTTTAAAATGACTAACTATAACTTTAATGCCATATATATCAAAGTCTACAGATAAAAAATGATTGATTTGGAAAAAAAAGGTGGTAATATAAAGTAACAAAACTGTCACATATCAGTAATATCCCAAAAACCACTTATACTTTGCAGCATCATTTTCAAGTCAACTGACTCAGTTTTGAGCTCTGCGCAGTTACTGCCTTTTTGCTTTGTAGGGCACAGTAGTGATGTTCAGAGATGCAATAGATTATTATAATGCAGTTCTCCACTAATGAGAATATTGTCTACGCTAAATTTGGTGTACATTAATTGTTAAATTATTAATTATTTCTTCCAACATGTCGCAGACCCCAAGCAGTCCCTTGGCCCCACTTTGAGAACCACTGCTTTCTTTCAAAAGAAGGACACTTTTGTTTTAGTTACAGAGTAGTCTTTAAACAAATGTATTTACTTACAGTATACACACGCAAAGCTATTTGTAGATTTGGGAACTGAATTATAGTTAATTTGTGTGTGTGTGTGTGTGTGTGTGTGTGTGTGTGTGTGTGTGTGTGTGTGTGTGTGTGTGTGTGTGTGTGTGTGTGTGTGTGTATGTGTGTGTGTGTGTGTGTGTGTGTGTGTGTGTGTGTGTGTGTGTGTGTGTGTGTGTGTGTGTGTGTGTGTGTGTGTGTGTGTGTGTGTGTGTGTGTGTGT
>NC_085877.1:15156705-15161705 GCF_034702125.1 Engraulis encrasicolus | reverse complement strand
TGCACTAGAAAACATGTTTATTTGTGAGTAAAAAAAACCCAACATTGGCGCTTTCAACAAAATAATTACTACATCATTTTCTATTTTGATTCACTCACTGCCTTCTGCTTCAAGACGCCACTGCTTCCTTCAAAAACAAAATAAGCAAAAAAAAAACCAAATTGTGTTTATTTATTACTGTATTCCTCCCTTCCTCCTCCCTCTCTCTCTCTCTTTCTTTATTTCTGTCTCTCTCTCATCCCTCCTTCTCCCTCTTGCATCATTCTTGTTTCTTTTCTGGTCCTCTCTCTATCTACTGCTCACTCTCCTCTCCCTCCTCTCTCTCTCTCTCTCTCTCTCTCTCTCTCTCTCTCTCTCTCTCTCTCTCTCTCTCTCTCTTTCATTATCTCTCTCTCTCTCTCTCTCTCTCTCTCTCTCTCTCTCTCTCTCTCAATCCCCCCCTCCCTCTAGTAAACTATCCCACACTGATTGCCGAGTGCATGGCCACACACAAAGGAGAATGTGGGCGATGCTTAGGCGGACGCAGATTGGAGCTGACTGCCGAGGGAGTCTGGGAGGGGAGGCTGGGAGCATGATCGGCACATAGCAGAAGGTGGCGGGGGAGCAGGAGGAGGAGGAAGAGGAAGAGGAGGAGGAAGAGGAAGAGGAGGTGGCATAATGCAGCCATCAATCACATGTTTATTTATTTATTTGTTTGTTTACTTGAATTTATTTTGTTTGTTTTTTCCTTTCTTCCTTTTTTTCTTTCTTTCTGATATTCTTTCTTTCTGTCTTTATTCCCAAATCTTCACCAGAGAGGCAAGAGAAGGCAAGGGCATTATTATTTTTATTCATTTCATTATTGCTTTCTACTTTCTCTCTATTTTTTATTTCTATCTATCTATCTATCTATCTATCTATCTATCTATCTATCTATCTATCTATCTATCTATCTATCTATCTATCTATCTATCTATCTTGCAGCCCAGGCCTAGTGTTAAGGAGTTGGTCTTTCAATCTGGGGATTGCAGGTTGGAATCCTACCTGACCTCTCCCTTCACCTCCATCCATGGCTGAAGTGCACTTCGGCAAGGTACCTCACCCTACATTGCTTCAGGGACTGTAACCAATGCCCTGAAAATAAATACTTTGAAGTGACTTTCTTTCTTTCTTCTTCCCACATCTTCACCTGAGCCAAAAAGAAGGCAGAGGCAGGCAGGTGGGAGGATTTGAAGAGAGGGATTCCCTGTGAATCGTGTCCTGGTTCTGGTTGCTGTTTTGTAGTGTGCTGCTACAGTATCGCCTAGTAGGCCCCCGCTCGCATCACACCCACACCTGCTCAGCTTAGTACAGAACTGTGTCAGCGGTGTTGCTGCAGGCACAGAAATACATCTACACAATAACTGCATTCTGCCCACATCAGCGGCTATGCAGGTATATTGTATTCAAATTTCAACATCATATATTTTATGCAAATTGCTGTCAATACAATTCAGTTTACATGGGCTTTCATATTCATATAGCATTCCCATAGAGAGATGTTATATTATATAAATAACCTGTTGCTTAAATACAGTAGGTGTGCATATCACTGCCCAGTGCACACATACAGTAAATGATCTGTAGTCTACATTGACGTGGGTATTACTGTATACAAATAAGAATTTGGTTGTGTGTGTAAGCATATTGCTGTCTATAGTTCGCTTTATTGCACTGGGTTTTTCCAGGTTTCAGACCCATCTCAATTCTCCAACCCCACTCCTCATTGTGTCACAGTATATCCCCCATAATTTACCTGATCCAAACATCATTACTCCCAATCCAATCAATGTGTTTAGCCGCTGCCACAGAAATCTCATGGATTTGTCCACTCAAATGTGTGTACACATTGTGTGCATGAAATGCTGCAAACAGAGAAGCCAAAAGGGAGGCACAAAGGGGGCAGCTGTCCCAGGCCCAGGGAGAGAAGGGGCCCAGAATTGGGTCTTCATTACATTGTATTTATTAGGTAGGTGGGCTCTTTCATATGACTGTCCCGAGAGAGAGAGAGGGCTGTCAGCGGCCCTGCATGTAACTAGCGTAAACAGAGCAGCCAACAGGGGGCTACAAGGGGGGGCAGTTGTCCCAGGCTCAAGGAGAGAAGGGGCCCAGAACTGGGTCCCCCATACAATTGTACAGTATGTATTGGGGGGTGGGGGGGCTTTCAGATGGCATTGTCCCGGGCCTCACCAAAGCTGTTAGAGGCCCTGACCACAAAGCCTACATGTGTATCAGTACACTGTCCACATACGTACAAACAACAAATAGCTTACCAGTCTGATCCATAGGTTACAACACTGAGGCTTACTACACAATCCCCCTTTAAATTGCATTGCCTTGGCCTTTATTCACCCCAAGTCTCTCTCTCTCTCTCTCTCTCTCTCTCTCTCTCTCTCTCTCTCTCTCTCTCTCTCTCTCTCTCTCTCTCTCTCTCTCTCTCTCTCTCCTTCCTCCCTTAAAGTCAAAGTGAACGCAATCTACAGTAATGAATTCCAGTAAATCCACGATTGCGGCAATTCTCCCACTGAGTGGTGAGTGGAGGGAGAGAGAGAGAGAGAGAGAGAGAGAGAGAGAGAGAGAGAGAGAGAGAGAGAGAGAGAGAGAGAGAGAGAGAGAGAGGGAGGGCCGCAAGGTAAACTGGAGCAGAGAGGTGATCAGTCACGCAGTGTCACAGAACAGAGGTCTCAGCAGTTAGCAGTGGAGGGCTTGGTTCTCCCCCGGGCATACCGATTGCCTCAATGGACACACACACACACACACACACACACACACACACACACACACACACACACACACACACACACACACACACACACACACACACACACACACACACACACACACACACACACACACACACACACACTGCATGTATACACACACACACACAAACGCACGTAAGTATGCACACACGGCCGCACAACCACACACAGAACCACACACACACACACACACACACACACACACACACAAACACACACACACACACACACACACACACACACACACACACACACACACACACACACACACACACACACACACACACACACACACACACACACAATAATAATAATAAGGTCACCGACTTGGAAGGACGAGCCGTAGCTCATGTCCATTAGGCCATTACAGCAAAGTTTGCCCATTTTCCCATTTCCCAACCCCTTTACTTTCACAAGCCATGGAGGAGAAGGAGAGGATCATGGGAAGAGACAGCGGAGGAGGAGAAGTGGGTGGGCGAGAGAGAGGGAAAGAAAGAGAGAGAGAGAGAAAGAGAGAGAGAGAGAGGGGGAGAAAGAGAGAGAGGGGGGGCGAGAGAGAAAGAGAGAGAGAGAGAGAGAGAGAGAGAGAGAGAGAGAGAGAGAGAGAGAGAGAAGAGAAAGAAAAGAGAGAGAGAGAGAGAGAGAGAAGGAGAGAGAGAGAAGAGAGAGAGAGAGAGAGAGAGAGAGAGAGAGAGAGAGAGAGAGAGGAGAAGGGTTTAACTACCTCAGCACTTCCTCAAGACGAGAACGAGAAATTGGGTTCAAATGGTACTGAACTACCACCCACCACCAAGCTCCCACACACTCACTCACTGTCACACACATACACGCGCACACACGCGCACGCACGCACAAACGCACGCACGCACAAACGCACGCACGCACACGCGCACGCACACGCACACGCAATCGCACATTATCGCTCTCTCTCTCCCTCTCTCTCACACACACACACGCACGCACGCACGCACGCACGCACGCACGCACGCACGCACGCACACACATACCACTCCTCCCTTGACTTGTCAGTCTGACCTATTGATCAATGGCCCATGACTCAGGGACGGGACTGATAAGGAGAGAGGGAGAGAGAGAGGGGGACAGAGAGAGAGAGAGCGAGAGAGAGAGAGAGAGAGAGAGAGAGAGAGAGAGAGAGGGAGAGAGAGAGGCCAAGCCTGTCAGGAGGAGCTATCCCATGATTCTCTATCTCCGCCCCCACTTCCTGTCCTTAAAGTTAGGCAGTTAACTTTTTCAGTCTCTTTTTAACGTCTGTCAAACTTTCCTCTCAGACTGACACTGCGGTGATGTACGTTCCGATATTGCATTTACCTAACCGCAGACATGGGTGACAACGTTTAATCCGTCTCCGTGTCCGTCAAACTTTCCTTACAGTTAGACAGCGAATTTTAATCTGTGTTGGTAATGTCTGTCAAAGTGTCGAAGTTTGATACGGCAGTGATGTATGTTCCGAACCTGTATTTACCTAGCGACAGACACGGGTCCTCCATCAAATTCATCGGCATGATGGAATGACTGGCACTCCACAACTGACATTTGCCTTGTATATTTTTTATAACGTCTCTCAAATGGTTGTTTTATTCATATTGTATGGTTATGTTTTAATTTACAATAACCCTGACACAAGCGTAATGTATGTACATATATATAAAAAACAATATATTCACCACCAGTACACCATCGCTCGCTGTTGGTCTTTAATCAAAGTCATCGTCAGATGGAGTGTCTGGCAACGGATAGCTGACACTTTCTGGGTATACAGAACATTTCCTGGATCTCGCTCCTCTCTCTCCCCCTGGTACCGGCAAGCCAGTGGCCCATTTCCAGACATCTTTTTTGGGGGGGCGGGGAGCTGAGCCGACACATCTCCCTTCTCCCTTCTCCCTTCCTCCCTCCCATCTGCTGTCTTATGTGCCAAGCCGGTACAGGGCCTTTCTGATAGATACAAATCTAATTTCATCAGGAGTGATGGCGTGCCGGGCCGTGGGGGAGGAGGAGCGCTAAGTTATTCATCCGATGGGAGCGGTGTGCGTTCATTACGGAGGCCGCAAAAACAATTCCAGGTCAAAAGGGGCAGTATTCATGATGAGGTGCCGAGCTTTCACAAGGCATCCATCTTCAGAAAGAAGAAACACACACTTACTTACAGAAGAAATACACATATACTTGCCTCCCCATCTTCTCTCCTTCTGTCACATGCAC